>NC_057011.1:0-37500 GCF_000002595.2 Chlamydomonas reinhardtii | reverse complement strand
CCTCCTCTCCGCTGCAGCCTCCTGTCCGTGCTCCGCTGCGGCGGCCGCTTTGCTCACTCCACGAGCGGCTCCGTCTCCGTAATGTACGGCATGCCCTCCGCCGTCAGCTGCAGGCGCGGCTGCGCCGCCTGCTGCTGCGGCGCCGCCGCCCCCAGCTCCTCCTCCTCCTCCTCCTCGCACTGCTGCAGGATCAGCTCCTCGTCGCTGGCTCCAAGGCCCGCGGCGAGGATCTTGCTGGGGCCTGGCACGTGGGCGGCGTACCGCATGGCCCCAGTCTAAACCTTAGATAAGATTAGATAAGCCTATATAATGCTATATTGCAACATTAGTTTGACCGTGCGTTGACTATGGTCGTCGGGGGGCCTCTGTCTAATGTCTAAGTTATATATAAGCTTACATAAGCATATCCTTAGTTATCTAAATCTAAGGCCCTGCCAACCCTGGACAGAAGTGGATATGGTGCCGTTAGTCGGTTAGGTGGCGGCAGCGGTGGCAATGGCAGCGGCAGTGGCGGCGGCAGCGACGGCGGTGGTGGAAAGATCGGGGTGGGCAGCAGGCAAATGAGCACCCGGGTGGGGACGGTGCAGGCAGGACGTGCTGGTGCCGGTGATGGAACCGCCACAGCGCCCTGCAGAGAACGGCGAAGGGGTAGGACCGCCGGTGGAGCTGGAGGAGGGTGAGGCGGGCGGCATGTAGGAAGGTGGCGAGCGCTGTGCTGAGGCGTGCAAGCATGAGAAGGGTGTTGATAACCACGTATACAACATAATACTCAGCCCATTTCCAGCTGTTTCAAGGCAAACACCCCTTGTCAACGCATGGCATCATGTTGTGTCTTGCTCAAAAACGCCCATGCCCATTCTGTCCCTCCTTGTGATAGGGCCGTGCCAAAGTTTTGCACCAATGAGGCAGCTGTGGTTCTCAAGACATGGCGTCACGCTAAACGTCTGCTCGCAACAGTCCCAAAACGGTAGTTCTGACTACCTCGCATCAAAGCCATCATCAGATTGTGTGCAAAGAGCACATGCGCTACTGAAGGCCTAATGTGCTGCTGTCTCAGTGGCCCCCACCCATGTACATATGCCCAGCTGCTACCTCACCAAATAAAAGCACTGGAAGCATGTACACTGCAATTGCTTAGATAAACCAGTACATACTGTGATGACATGCGTCGCACCAGACTCGTCCAGCCAACATGCCCGTCACCGGGCTTCTGCGGGTCACACATTGGAATGGCCTGTCATTGTCACTATGCCTTGCCTAACACCCAAACACACAATTCAGTACAAATGAATAGGCGAGCCCGGTACATAATCAGCGAACTACCCTCAAATTGCACGCTTGAAACTCCTTCTGTACGCTCCCTTGCCTGCGCGACGGCAGGCCTGTCAGAACCATTGTACAGCGACTTGACTGCACGTCACTAGCAAGCCTAATTGCTGGCAACAACCGACATGTCTTCTACCCCTGCCATGGTCGAAGCGGTCGCTGAAAATGGCTAAAGACGCTGCCCCGCAGTGGGGAGCTTCGTGACACATTCATGCCGCCGCCCAGGCTGCCAGCCCAAGACCGCGAAACGCTAAGCCCTCGCGGTGACTGGTTGTGTGAGGCCATCAACACACCCGACGGCGATCCTGTCGACCCCGCACCGGCGCCACCCAGCGACCCGACCGGTGTCATCACCCGCGGCGGTGCTGACAGTGTTGGTGGCAAGCCGCCCCCACTTAGATCGGGCCCAGCAATGTGCTGGCCGGCTAACATCTGGGCGTAGTGACCCCCCGACACTGCCGGTTGCAGCATGGGCTGTATGTGCGCCACCACTGGCATGCCCGGCACCAGCAGGTGTGGGGCAGGCAGCCGACTGCCCGCCAGCGGCGGCGTGTGGGCCCGCTGCAGCACTGAGTAGGGTATGGGAGACATGTACTGCTGCTGCACCTGCTGCTGCTGCAGCCGCGGTGACTGTAGGTTCACGCCCTGGAAGTTCCCACTGGCGCCCACTCCTGCCAGCATGACCTCAGGCGGCGTGCTGGGGCGGCTGTCGTGCAGGACCATGCTGCCGGCGCTGCTCAGGGGCACGCCGTCAGGCAGCATGGCGGCTAGGCTTCCCGGCCGCGGCATGCCCAGTGGCCGCCCAGGCCCACTGGCACCCGGCCCCGGCATTGCCATGTCCTGAGGTGCTGGCCCGCCACCTTGCATCGCTGCTGGCCGGCCGTATGCCGCTGCGGCAGCGCCATCCACGAAGTCAGTGCCACCAGCCGTTGCCAGAGTTGCAGCTGCTGCGCCGGTCATTGCAGCCGCCGCAGAACCAGGAGCCAGGACAGGAGCGAACCCTGCTGGCAGAGCCAGGCTGACTTCCGCCGGCCCATTCCTGCTGCGCCCGACCCGGAAATTGGGCCCACTGCCTGCACCTGCCGGTGTTGGCGCCATGGAAGGAGTCCGTGGCACTTCGTCCTCTAGGGCTGCAGCCCTTGACGGCTTGAAGGAGGGCCCTGGAAGCAGCCCAACAAATGCTGCCTCACCAAGCGGCTTGTTTGATGGTGGTTTCCCAGTTGCTGCTGCTTCCTGCTGCACCCCTGCGCCATGGGTTGCATGCTCTTTATGCTTGGCCTCATCGGGGGAGTAGCGGTGGCCCTCTCGGGAGCTGGGCAACTGACTGCTGGCGGTCAGCGACGCCCCGAGCTCCGAGCTAGGCGCCTTGGGCAGCTGCATGTCGGGGGCAATAAGCAGGGTTGCAGTGTTGTTGGCATCAGCTCGCATGTGATTTACCAACAAACAAAGGATAGCAACATCTGACCACGCATTACCGCACTCTTACCCCGCTGCCCTCGGCGATGGTGGTGAGCCCATCGTGGTGATCCTGCGAACAGCACACAGTTGTACAGCAGTCATGCTTCCGTGCGGCTCCAGGAATGATGCCAACCCAAGCTAGTGAACAATCACTCACCGGTTTGCCAAAGAATTTGGATCGTGGCAAAGCGCTGAGGATGGCAGAGTCCGCGGCACCGTTATGCTGAGCAGCAGACGCCCCGGAACGGCTGGTGCGCTGGGGGCAGACAGGGCAACAGGGGACGCATAATGTGATGGAGCCGGCAGCAGGCCGGTACAGGCGCTAGTAGCCCCAGCTGCCCCATGATGACACGATCGCACCAGGCACAGAATGCGGTACACACCCACCACACCTTCGTTGAGGTGAAGTCAAGTGCGGGCATTGCAAAGAGGCTCACACCCGACAGGGCACCATCGCCCAGGCCCATGGCCAGCTTGAAGCCAGTCTTGGTCTCTATGCCCAGGTCGCTGGTCAGCCGGTTGTGCATGCTCTTGATGCCCTTCTTCATGGTGCCCATCCTGTGATGAGTTGAAGAGGCATCGTCACTCACCGACGCATTCTATGCATCCATGAAAATGACCGAGAAGTGCTCGACATGAATGCTGAGTTACGGCGCAATCTAGACACCACTAACGTACGTACATGGAAGGCGTCTCCGACACGCGTGACGTATTGCTCTGGGCTGTGCGGTTGAGCGTGCTGTTCTTATCGTAGTTGTGGGGGTCGTCAGTGCGGTTGGTCCGGCTGGTTGCATTCAGGTCACTCATCGCCTCGGTGGGACGCCGCTGGCGCCGCAAGGACTCATTGGTCATTAGCGTGCGGTTCATGTTGGAGCCCGGTGACACGGCAACACTGGCCGGCGCCCAGGTGCCTGCATAGACGTCGGAACGGGGGAAGGGTTTGGTCAAGGACTCTGTGTTGGGGCCTTCATCCGTAGTAATAGTCCTGCACATCGACCAGCCACGTCCAGACTCAAGACAAATGACATCTCGAATCACATCCGGCAAGTCGCCTGCACTCACTTGTGAACCGCAGCGTCTGGCCCAGCGACATCTTGGCACTTGCTGGCGGGCCCAGCTCCAAGGGCCCGGTCTCGCCATCTGGCCGCGACGTGAACATGGCGTTCTCGTGCACTGTCATCTTGGAGAGCGAGCCGGCCGCGGAGTCTGGCATCTTCTCCTCCTCCTCCAGCTCGTCCGGAGGCGGGGCCCGGCCGCCACCCAACGTGAGCAGGAACACGCCGCTGAAGACGATCTGTGCGTAGTTATGTGACGGTGACAGACCGAAGTGTTGAGTACGGTGCGGAAAGAAAGTCCACTCGTCAGATTCCCCGCAAGCGCAAAGCCGTACGCGTGCGGGGGCCTCTGAGCACATATACAACCCACACACTGCAACGCGCCGTGCACTTACCACGACGCCCACAGGGAACATAATCCACATCAGTGTAGTGAAGCCCTTGTACTCCTCGAAGTAGATCATCCCCGACACGATGGAGAACAGCGTCCAGCAGATTTGCATGAGTGGCACAATCACCATGGCCGGGAACATGCGCAGGCCCTGCAGTCACGCCCATTGCCATTGACACAACGTCATGCCAAGGCAAGGCAGCCAACCCAACTCTCGGCGCGCTGGCCCATTTGCTGCATCGGCCCAGTTCCAGCGCCCGGTGCTTGCAGCCGCCAACCAAGCCCTTCGCACCTTGTTCAGGCGTGTAACCCAAAACAACGCTGCGAAGGTGAAGACCGGGAGCACCACCCAAGTGTACCAGTTGCCGAGCTGCAGTGCGCACACGCCACCGCAAAATGTCTCAGCGTTATGTGCCATGTCCGCCCCTCTGCAGCAACGCGCGACCCCCGCAATGACCCCCGGCACTGCCTGTCAATGTGCTTGCTGCCGTGATGCCGTCACCTCCAGCCATGTGAAGCGTCAACCCACCTGGTTGTCGCCGCTGAATGTGGTGCGCAGGATGACGGAGATACTCTTGCCGAACAGCACGCTCTGGGAGCCAAGCATGGCGCTGAACACCGAGTACGACATGAGCATCAGGAAGTACCACACGCCCCGCTGCCCGCGCTTCCTGCGTGTGCCATGGGATGCTATCCAGTTTAGTACGTGGGTTTCCCGCTTCAGCCATGTCAGGCATCGTGCTGAACATCTGCGTTCGAGTTCTGGTGACCGACTGGCTTCATGGCCTCTTTACTGCGGCGCTCACCTGCAGACCTTCTTGCTGTGCAGGTACAGGACGTACGTGCCAAACACCACCACGCCCATCATCACCAGATACACGATGTACGCTGGCCTGTGTGTGGAGGGGAGGGGTTCGTTAGGTGCATCAGAGGGCGGACCTTGGTGTTTGGTGAAGGGCAGCCTGACTTCGCGGCGACAAGGCCTTGGCATCATGGTCCACCATCCCTCCATCCTGCATAGCAACCTTGCAAAACTCCATTGCAATAGCCCTTTAATACCCAGCTGGCCCGACAACTACACCACACGCCTGTGACACCCCACGGTGTTACGGTACCCTGCCCGGCTCGGTCACCCACTCACTTTTTGTAAAAGTCAATGAGCTCGTCCACCGTGTATGTTTCGGAGCTCTGGTTGCCGAACACCACCAGCAGTACGCATCCGCCGATGATGCACCCGGTCGAAAAGATGATGAGTTTGGTGACCTGTCGGGGTGATATGGCATGCAGTGTTGAAACGTGAGCACGCATACCGTATGTGGGCTTCCCTCGAATTCGTACGGCAGAAAGCAGTATCGCAGTATGATTTGGAGAACAATAACCGAATTGGCCGTGCTCTCACCGGCTCCTTGTTGACCATGTAGGCGAAGAACACATTGCATACCAGCTGTAGACTGCCCAGCGCCGCCAGCAGCGATTGGGCCGCGAAGGCTGCAGCACAGGGAGCAGCAGCACCTCAGGTACTACAACCTCCGCATTGGCCCGAAACCCACGCCAGGGAACCCTATCAAGGAGGCCGCCTGAAAACAGTATCCGTGCCTTGCGCGCCCGGCACCCAAACTGCCTGGTTACAGGACCCCCGTCTAGCCTCCTCGTATCCTTCTGCTGCAGCCCTCACCGAAGGACACGAAGTTGAGGACGTTGCCGGTGATGAATATGATCAGGCCTATCACCCAGGACTTGAACTTGCGGATGGGCGGCTTCTCCTCCTCCGGCATGTCCAGCTCTCCGCGCTTGTTGTGTCCCAGCTTCATGAGGTTCTGTGGGTTGCCCAAGGAAAGGCCATTCGCGGGTGTCAGCGGACGTGCTCCCAAACCGTGGTGCGCGCCCGTGGCAGCTAGCCCCAGCCAAGTCCCGCCTACGCAAGCCCCACACACACCCAAGCCCGTACCGTGCATATACTCGGGGTTGTCTATTCGGGTTCTGGGCTGCGCATACGCTGGCGCACATCAGCAGCCGCTGTACGGTGACACGGTTCGTGGTTGTGGCCCTGTGCCTGCCGCTCGCCCACCCCGTGGTCAACGCCTCCCGTCATCCGAATGACCTCTCACACGACGTGCACTCACCATCCCAAGGTTGATGGAGACGCTTCCAACCTGAGCGGCGCGGGATGGGCGCAACACGAACGGTCACGAATGCGACTACCCCACATGCACCCCGATGGTGGACCCCAAACGTACCACGTTGATGATGGCGCCCACATACCACAGGTCGGGCGAGCTGTCCTCGTCAGTTACATCGGGGCTCGGGGGAGACGGCGAGGACGGAAACGGCGGTGGCCATGGCGAAGGCGAGTCCATGTTGGCTCCGCTCTCTCAACAGTCCAAGCGCTAGTAACAGGCGCTACGTATATATAAAGAACAGTTTACAGTAGCTTACAGCAGCTTGCCCAGCCATCGTTCTGGGCTTCGCTAGCCAGCAACAGAATGTTGAGCTATTCGTGCGTGTCGAACTAGTGCAGTGGATTCAATCGTTATTTCTTCACTTTGTCCTGATAATAACCAGCCACTTGAATACCGTGGAAGTGCAAGGTAGCACCTGCGACCTGGGCTAGCGGTGAGACGTTAAGCTATATGTATTGCAGCAGTTGCGAACATTCATGAAGATGACGCTATGAAGAGACTGGTTTTGGCCAGGTCTGCTCTCTGGATTGCGCACAACTTTGACCGCCACGATAGCCAATGATGTTTAAAAAACTAGTTGTACGCGCAGAAACTTCCTTGCTTCTGCTAACAGTTGTCATGGGTTGTCAAGCAGGCATCTACGCACGCGCGATACCGACTGCGTAGCGCTGCTGCGTGGCGCTTGACGTGCCGCAACCACGAAGGTGGCCCCGCCCCCTCGGCTGCATTCTGTCCACTGCCCTTGCCCTTCCCCCCCCCCTCTTCCCCCTGCCTCCCGAAAAAAGCAAATATTCAAACCCAATCGCTGCGCCCTACACTGCCACGGCATTCAGCCACCTGGTAGGAGGCTGCTCACGGCACCAGCTCACCAGCACACGACCGACAGCTCGCACGACTTCGTGCCTTCACATTGCCGTTCAGCCTGGGCCCCAAGCGGCCAAGCAGAACCTCATGCACCTGCCCATGGATCCGCTACCAGTACAGCCGTACGCGCCTGTCGCAGCTCTGCCTGCCTGCGTGCCTCGCTCGCCATCAGTGGCGCCAGTGCGGCCAGGCGGCTGTAGCACCCGGCCACAGCCTCCTTGTCCTCAGGCAGCAGCTGCGCGCCTGCACGTGCAGTAGCGCGAGAGTGGGCAGCCAGGAATTCCCGGCCAGGGTAGAAGTTGACACGTGCCAAGGCGCTGACCAACTGCAAGGAAGGACAAGAAATGGGGGCACCGGTAGGAACGGATTAACGGCAGCATTAGTGGCATGGCGCGTGCTGCACATCCAGCTCATCAAGCGTTGCTAGGTACAAACCAGGCAATTGCACATGTAGACAAGCGAGCACACTCGCTTCATCCACACCACACCCAAAGTCGTAATCTGTTCATCCTGTCAGCTCCCTGCAGACCACGCCGCCCCCACCCACCCGCGCCAGCTGCGGCCCGCTCATGGCGTCCAGCAGCTCGCGGCTCACGTCCGCCACCGCTTTGACGCCCGGCCACAGCTCGTACGGCAGCAGTGAGGCGGCGGCGGGGGCGGCAGCAGCGGTAGGGCCGTCTGTGTTCGCGGCAGCAGCAACACTGGCAGCCACCTCGGACGCATCCAAGCTCTCCTGAGCAGTTGCTGTCGGCGCCTGCTTCGCCTCGTCTGACGCCTCCTGTTGCGCTTGTGTCTGAGCCTCAAGCTGCACTACACCGCGCAGGCTGCACAGCGCGATCACAAGAGAGGTTGCCAGCGCCGCCCGCTGCTGCTGACGAAGCTGGTGCTGCTGCTGTGCGGCACTCAGGCCGGCACGAGGCGCAGTTGCCGCCACCTCCTCGCCCAGCGGCGCCGCTCCCGCTGCCGCCACTCCTGCCCCGGCCACCTGCTGCACCGGCTGCTGGCCGCTACGGAACTGCTCCGCCAGCACTGCACCCGACCCGGCGGCAATGCCCCTGGCCCCGCAGTCCGCCAGCGCCTCCAGAGCGCGCAACAGCCAGCGCCGCTGCGGCTTGATGCCCAGGGAAGCCATAGATTGGAGCACCTGGGGGAAATGGGGGCAGCACATTAAGGGGTGTCACACCAACCGGCACAATGCTGGCGTAATCTCGTCCTCATCTTAGCCCAGGCCGCCTGACAGCCTTTGCCTACCCCTGCTTACCGTGGCCAGTCCCTTGGCGTTGAATCCCGGCAGCAGTCCGTCCATGTAGGTGTGCAGCGCCTCCAGGTAGGAGCGGGGAGGCCGCAGCTGCCAGCCAGCAAACACCTTACATGGGAAAGATGAAACGAACGCGAGAAGAAAGAGGATCAGAGATAAGGTCAGCCGCCGGCAATGCAGGAAGTAAGGAGTTCTTAATGCATTCGCTGCCTGTCGCTAACTCGCTACATTACTTGAATAAAAGCACTTCGCATCGGATGCGCTCATCACGGTCCACCCAGCGCCCTCACCTGGTAGGTGGCTGTGACGTGTGCCGGCGTGTAGTGGCGCAGCTGCGCACGTGAGGCGCACAGGAAGGCCATGAGCCAGGACTGCGGCGGCACGAAGCGCAGCTGGCTGATGCTCACCAGCGCCTGGGTCAGGTGGGTGGCGCTCATGGAGGCCAGCTTGGGCTGCAAAGGAGGGGTGGAGTGAAAGGGCGAGTCGAGTAGCAGGGGTAAAAGCGTCTGGGAAGCGTGGCGCAACCGGTAAGCGCGGGCCTTCAACCACCAGATCTGATTGGGCACAGTGGCGGCGTAGACATATTGGTGAGGAGAGGCCGGTGAAAGGCCAGCGCCTGGCTATGGTTGCACACTGGGCTTTGTCCCGCTCCACCTCACCTGCAGGCAGCCCAGCACTCGCGCCATGAGCTCCTCCCGCGGCCGGTGCCCCGACTCCGCCAGCGCCAGCAGCAGGCGTAGCAGGTGCACACGGCGCAGGCCCCGCAGGTGCGGCTGAAGCCGGTCCAGGCAGGCCTGCAGGGAGAGCCGGAGCGGGGGAGGCGAGGAAACATAGCACAAACACCGCAGCACGGAATGGCAGCGCCTGCTTGTGTAGCAGGCAGGCGGCAGAAGCGACCGGACCGTGGCTCACTGAATAAGCTGCAACCCCAGTCAACGCACCTCCATAGCTGCAGATGCTGGTGCAGTGCCAGTGCGGACCGCCCACAGCAGCAGGGAGCACATCTCAGCCGCCGTGTTGCCGCCGCCAAAGCCCCCGCTCAGCCCCCCTGCACTGCCGGCGGCCGACCACTGGGTCGCAGCCCCAGTAGCGCCATGGGTGTCCGGACGGGTCCCTGACGCCATGGGGCCGCCACGAGAGCCGCTGTCGCCCGACACAGCGGACCAAGACCCGTCCTGGATAGACTCCTCCTCAGCCTCCATGTCCGCTGGTGCACCGCCCGACCGGCTGGCACCCCCACCCCCACCACCCACGCTGCGCACTTCTCGAGCCGCCACAAACGCCACCGCCTCCGCTGCCTGCGCCCGCCAATCGGGGTCGGGGCTGAAACCCAGTCTGTGCAGCGCCCACAGCACCTCACACAGCTGGCCCGCACTGGCCGCCGCCAGCCGCCCGTCACGAGACAGCTGTTGAGTCAGGGAGTACAACCATAGGTCGCCTGCACACAGGGGTGGAGGCCGCGACACAGACTCAAGGTCAAGGATGAAGCATCCATTGCCGCAAATATGCTAGTTGTGATCTTCTGATTTGCACACACAAGCCTAAAATGCGCTGCTGCTGTGCTCCGCACGCTCACCTGGGTGGTATCCCAGTCTTGCCAGTGCCCACACGTATGCGGCCAGCTGCAGCGGGCTGGCCGCATACATCTTGGAGCGGGACACGGCCGCGAAGTGGTCCAGCCAGCGGGACGAGGGCGCCAGGCGCAGCAACGGCAGGCTGGAGGCCAGGCGGCACAGCTGGGCGGGCGTGGCCAGGAACAGGTCGGGCCTGAGAAAGGGGGGGGGGGGGGTATATGCCCGAGCCCAATGGGGGAGGGCAAGGCCGAAAGGGGAAAGCAAGTGAATAGAGATAGGCAGGAGAAACGTTAGTCAAATGAGTGGATAAGACGACCCAGGAGCGGGCGCTGTGAAGACACAGCCGGGCGTCCGCCCCACCTGGACGCCTCCAGCAATGCGCTCAGCGCCCGGCTGTCCTCCGCGTCCGGCCGCAGACCCGCCCGAGCCATGGCCGCAAGCACACTGCCCGCCAGCTTGGCGCGGTGCTCGGGCGGCGAGAAGCGACCGCGGCCGACATGGTAGGAGGAGGTGGAGGTGGAGGTGGAGGAGGTGGCAGTGCGGTCGCGTGTGGAGGTGGAGGCAATGGAGGCGCTGGCAGTAGCGGCCGCGGCTTCTTGCGGTGGGGATGCGTACAGGTCCGGTGCGACACTGGCCGCGATGTGGTACAGCATGCGGCGCATGAGGCGCAGTGAGCTGCGGGGCACACGGGCGCCGCCGTCCGCCGCAGCCCGCCCCCCGGGCTTCACGCCCACGGCTCCGCCCTCCACATTGTCCATGTCGCTGTCGTCGTCTTCATCCACTGTGCCTATGGCGGCCCCCGTGGCCGCGCTGGTGGAGGCCGTAGCCGGCAGCTCCACCTGCAGGGTACCGGGTGGCAGCTGCACCGCGGCGGACGCGGTGGGGGCGCTGGGCGCAGCCCCAGGCATGGATGCGGACGGTGCCTCACCAGCCGCCGCCGAGGGGTCTGCCAGCGGCCCCACGCCATCCGCCTGCTGCTGCTCCTGCACTGGCGCTGATGCCACAACGCCGCTGGGCAGTGGCTGCTGCTGTGACTGTGTCTGCGGCAGCTGCGGCTCCTGCTGCGCCCTCCTCAGTCGCTGTGTGGCCGCCGCCAGCCCCGCCAGCCTGCTGAGTGCCAGTGCGGCTGTGCCGGGCCCCATGTCGGGCAGGTGGCGCTCCACCACCAGACGCAGCTGCACCAGCGTCTTGGCGGCCAGGACCAGCTGGGAGGGGGGCGGGACGGGGCAGGGGAGGGTTCCAGTGGCGGTGGGCACATCCAGCAACAAACGGATCATGAGACGCGCCGAAGGGAGGCGTGAGGGATCCGGACACTGTACAGCAAAGGCCCATATCAGAGCGGTCCATCCATTCGCTCGGCTCAGGCAAACATCCCCCCCCCACACACACACACGCCACATCCGCGTTATTGCCTTGATGGGAACAACCCCAAACCCACCCACTCGCCGCCGCCCCCGCTCTCCTTCTCGCTCCTTTGCATTCGGTTTGGTATTAGCTTGGGCTGGTATTTACAACCCCCATGGACGGCTTCCCACGACTGCTTCCCCAGCCCCAACCCCAACCCCCACCACTCCTACGCACCTGCCGCGCCCGTTCATCCCGACTCCGAGTGGCTGACTCACGCCTCCGGCGTCCGCCTGACGCGCCACCGCCGCTGCTGCGGGGGTAGCGGCCGGCAGTCTTGTCAGCGCCACCGCCGGCGGGGCTGGGCCCCGAGCGGGCCGACGGCGAGGATGCAGAAGAGGGCGAGGGCGTGGAGGCAGGAGGCTGCCCCAGCTGCCAGCCGCTGCCTCCAAAAGCTGGGCCATCCTGAGTGCACGGCAAGATGAGGGACGTTGCAACATGCGGTGGTATAGTGCACGAGTTACCGCCACCAGCCTCCCGGCACGCGGCTCCCCCGCCTTCCCTGCCCCTCCCTCACCTGCGGCGGCATCTGCATCTTGGCCCACAGGTCCAGGAAATCCAGGCGCAGCGGCGGCAGCGAGCTGGGACCCACCCCCGGCCGGTCATCTGCAGCCGCACCGTCAGCCTCCCCGCCCGGTGCCATAGCTGATGGGCCCGCATGGCCGTTCAGGTAGGGGCGGCCGGCTGCAGCTGCCGGCGGCACAGCCTGGTGCGGACTGCCGCCAGCTACCGAGCTCCCTTCAGCCCCAGATCCAGTGCTGCTCATGGTCTGAGGGCCTGAGTCAGGCGAAGCACTGGTTGGTGTGCTCGAGCTGGCCTCTGACCCAGCCGCACTCCCACTGCTTCCCGTGGAGCTGTTGTCCACAGGCCTCCCGCTGCTGCCACTGCTGCCCCCGCTGCCGCCGATGCCACTGTTACTACTGCTTTGATGCGGCGCAGGCACAGCGTCCGGTCCGCTCAACGGTCCATCGCCAAGGCCAGTGCCACCAAGATGTGTAGACCGCGCCCGCGCGGTTCCGCCAGGCACATCAGGGGGAGTCGAGGGCTGAGCGGCTGGCGGGTGGGGAGAGCTGTCGCTGTTGGCATCCTCGGGTGGCCCCGGCTGCCGTAACGAGCAACTAGCAAGAATGACACGGCTTCTGAGGCCAGTCGTCACAAAGAATGCAGGGCTCCTGCGCCCGCTTGCAGAATTGAGGCGGCTGGCTAATGCAGAGCGTGCGGGCTGCAGCAAAGATGAGCTTGGTGAAGGTGTCAAGCAATTGTCGGCATTTTGGGGTCCGCAGGCAGCAAACAGCGAAGCAGATGCGCGCGACAGCATCGTGCTCGTGCGAACTGGGCCACACTAAAAGTCCATTGAAAATTACTGCGTAGTCCCTGTCTTTGTAAATGCAGTAATGTGAGAGCACTTGACGAGGTGCAATTGGTCGTCAAGTCTAGGACTAGGGCCTTCTGCTTGCACGCGTCTTGCGAGCGTTGGCTGCAGGCGTCACACACACACACACACACTCATACTATATTAAAACTGTGTTTCTGGCGTCGCTTACCGGGTCTGTCTGTAGCCCATTTTGGCACGCAGCACGCTTTACAATTTGGCCCCCGCCCTGCCTTTCCTGCCCCGAGCTGGCCTGAGCTCTGGGCTGGGCGCTGGCGCTTTGAGGAACGCAGGCGCATTCAGAAAGCCCTTACGTCGACTAAAAGTCAGAAAGCCTTTTCTTCCGTTCCAGCTCGCAGCCGTCACAGCACCACACGCACGCTCGGCACGCCGCACCTTAACTCCGCCTCGCCATTCGCACAGCCCCACGTGAATGAGGCGTTCTACCAAAGCTGAGCTACAGCCCCCCTCAAGCTTGCAAAGCCTGTAGGATCGCCCCTGTCCGTGCCTGCCTACGTGCCTCCGTGCCTGCGTCGGCTAAAAGTAGCTGTGCTTTCGCTTGGCAGCAGGACGTGGCTGGGCGCATGGCGGGCCGTGCCTGTACGAACCGACCCCGGCGATGTCCGGGAGATGAGGTAGACGCTTGCGGCCTCAGACTAGAGGCGTGGCGTGGGTGCAGCCACATATCTTGTCCAGCTCGACATCAACTGAAAAGCGTTAGTCCGACCACAGGGCACGCCGCTGCACAGGGCTTGCGTCTTCCAGGGGCCACCGCTGCTGGAAAGAAGGGCCCTAACCACGTTCTCGCCCACAGCATCCAGGCGCTCAAACATGCCTAGTTTTTAGCGTTTTGAGGGGGGTGGCTACGCCAGGGGGCAGCCTGGAACAGGCCCCATGTCCTAAATGGAAAGAGCTTGACAGGAGCATTGAGAATCCGCTTTCAGAGTTTTGATTCGGGTATGGCTGTGTGCACATTGTTTGACACGGTCAAGTTGCGACACGTCGACATGTGACATTCCGACATACCTTAGCTACTGCGCCGCTTCTTAGACCGGGAGGCAGCCGCAGAGGGCGCGCCGCGCTTCTTGTTGGGCTGCTGCGCCGCCGCCCGCTTCGCCGCCCGCTGCCGGCTCTTGCTGTCCCGGGCCTTGCACGTGGGGCAGTCGCCGCACTCGCACTTGCGTTGTGCCCCCACCTTAAGCTGGACACCAGCCCGCTTCGCCGCCCGCCATGAATTTGTGTCCGACAAGGCTGCCGAATGCCGATGCACATTGTCCATTCGTCACGTGTCAGACAGTTGAGCACGAGGTGGGCTGGGTCGGGAGGATTCCCATGGATAGGATCCCGCCTTGACCGAAGTTTCAGAACAGGACCGCTGATGACACGGAGTGATAGTGCTCGTCAAGAGGAGTCGATTGACACCACTTTGGTATAAAAAATGGTAGGATTACAAAACCCTAAACAACACGGTTTTATCCGTGTGGAGGTCGGTCGTCCCCTCAAGGGGGGTCCCGGGGGATTTCGGGGCATGGGGTCTGGCCAAAACCAGTGACGCCGGTCCCCATCCAGCATGTCAACCCCACACGCCCAACACGGGTCAACAGCAACGCCTCGCGCCCGCTCGCTAGCATGCCGTGGAAACGCCCAGCAAGCGTTGGCGGCCACACGCCACAGTGCTTCCTTATGATGATTCTCCCATTTCAGCGACCACACGCGGTCCAAGGTGCACACGAAGGCCCCCGCCGCCAGGGCAGCCCCCACCCCCGACACACCCGCGTCGCACACATATTGCAAATGCTTAGCCTTCAGGGCGGCTAACTGTGGAGCCATTTGTAGCACGGTCCCCGCCTTCACCGTGTAGGCAGTGAGCAGGATGGGCGGCCCCCCGCACTGCAACCAGCCAAGCCCCCGCACCACCTGTTGCACCGACTCCGCCGTAGCACTCACGGTGTCGGCCGCCGGGAGCGGCAGCGCGGCGGCAAGCCCCCGAGCCAGCTGGGCGGCACGCGCGGCGGCAGCCCAGCCAGCGGGGAGAAGGGCCACCGCCGCCGCAAACCGGTCGGCCGCCGCTTGAGGCGACGCCGGCCCCGGTAGGGGCGACAGCAGGCGCGCCCGCGTAAAGTTATGGCCTCCCAAAGTTCAGGGTCGGTCATCGGGGTCAGGGGTCTCCAATGTTCCCCAAGGATTCGTCACACGGAGTCTCCGGAGTCTGGGTGGGACAGCCGACAGCCAGATGCACAGGACCACCATCCAAAGGCTCCGCCCGATAGCACAAGTGCTACGATTGTCAGCACCTGACGGCCGCGCGCTGAGCTGTTCACCCCTCATATATCTACAAGGGGCTGGCTGAGGCAGGAGCGGAGCCGAAGTGGACGGGCTCTGCTGACTTTGAGTACTTGAACGGTGAAGGCGAGCGAGTGTTGTTCCAATTTTGATCGTGAGGGCAGGGATTAGGTGCTGCGTTTTGGGCGGCGGACGGCTGTGATCGAGGCGGCGGAACATAACCACACAACGCACATAACTTGCGACACAACGATGCACACAACGCACACTACGAACATTACTTGCTGCACAACGCACACAACTGATTGCTTCTTTTCTCCCACTACTTTTGTGGACTGCTGTGACATTTTGGTGTTCAAGAGGCGAGGGGCCCTAGCGGCTCGGTTAGTCTCGTTGCAGGGTCCGTGATGACCACACATCCACCTGTAACAACATCATCATCATATCTGAACTCCCAACCCTGAGATACGTTGTCGTCAAGGCGTCAAAACTGTTACAGTTGATGATGTTCTCCAGACCCTGTGTTGTGCGGGTCGGCCGCATGTACCGTCCTGTCCTCTTATACGACAACAAATCTTTTGCGTACGGCAAACCCAAAAAATTGTGGAATATCTCTTCTCCGTCTTTTTATGTCGTAGAACAACGACTATCCGGGCATCACCTTTGCCCTAAATCTGATGTGTGTGTTGTTCTCTATAATCGTCACCATGACAAAGCAAAACCAAGCATTAACCGATCAAACCCACGCACTACTCAGTTTGTCTCGATGCGCAACCGGTCGCCGCAGCATTGGGCGGATGACGCGCGCAGGACACAGAATCTCGTAAACACACCCCGTCCACTCATTGTGGTGGGCGCCCCGGCATCCCCGGGAGGTCCCATCAATCACGCAAAGTTTCTGCTCTCGTGCCTCTCGTGAGCGCGCCCAGTGGCGGCTCCACATCAACTCGGTACTAGCTGTCTCTGCTCAAGTCGACATACACTCAAGTCATTTCACACCACTGCGTTGACATGCATCCCCTTGCCCTAACACGGAAGGAGGAGTAATTTGCCCCACCCCGTGACTCAATCGAGTCCCTCTGTGCACACCCAAACTGAATGTACCTTGCCCCATCACAGCCACACGAACTGCTCGCCGCCTAGCAAGCCGTGGCTCCGGGCGGTTGATTCGGATCCCGAACAGCGGCAGAACGCTGCAATGTCTTGGCGCTAAGTTTAGAACTGAATTCCCAACACGGGGAAGTGCATTAGTAAGAATCAAGCAACAGCAAACTCGCCCGCGCCCGAGTTAACATCAACCCAGCACCGCGCAGCGGATGGAAATCTCTCTTCTCTGGTCCCAGGTTAGCTTTTAGCACACAGGCCCACACAAAGCAGGCCGCCAAGCTCTCAGGTGGACGCCGCAGTCCATATCAGGTTAGCCTCATACGCGCCAGCAGACTTGTCGCTCAGAACAAACCGGTCTGCATGAGCAGCGCGCCGTAGGCCGCCAGCGCTGCACTGACACTGGCCGCCAGCTGCTGCTGGCTCTCCACGCTGCGCACGCCCTGGCGACCCACCAGCTGCAGCAGGTTGGCAGTCAGGGTGTTGGGCTCCACGCCCTCACGGCGCATGGCGCCCAACAGCTCCAGCGCGCGGTCGGGCTGTCCCGCCCGCTCGCACGCCGCCAGCAGCGCGTTGTACACATGCACAGACGGCTGCACGCCCGCGCGCCGCATGCGGGCCCGCACGCGCATAGCGCCCTCCCAGTTGCCCGCCAGGCTGTGAGCGGCGATGAGGCCGCAGAAGGCGAAGTCGCGCGGCCGCAGTCCGGCCGACGTCATCGCGCTGAACACAGCCTCGGCGCGCTCGGGCAGGCCAGCCATGCCGTACGCCGCAATCATGGTCTCGTGCGTCACGGCGTCCGGCTGCCGCACCTTGCCGTACAGCTTCTCCGCAATCTCCAGCTGGCCGGCCTTACCCGCCGCCGAGATAGCGGTGTTGTACATAACGGTGTTGGGGGTGATGCCCAGGTTCAGCGCCCGCAGCAGCACCGCCACGGCCTCCTGCCACTTGCCGGCACGCTCGTACGCCAGCATCAGCGCGCCGCACACAACCTCGTTCAGCACACCGCCGCTGGAGGACGAGGAGGCGCTGTTGCCGGACGTAGAGGCAGACTGCTGCTGCTGCTGCTGCTGGGCGGAGGAGGACATGGGCGGAGGGGGAGGAGGGGGAGGCGGAGCCACACCGGCACGCAGCACGCCGGGGGTGTACACGCCGGGAGCCAGGGTGGTGGCGGCCGAGGTCGACGCCTCCTCCGCGTCGATCGACGGGAAAGTGACCAGCTCACCCTCAGGCACAGTGGCCAGGGGGCCGGGGGCGCCGCAGCCCGAGGCCGCCGCCATGGCTGCCAGCTGACCCGCCAGAGCTGCGGCTGAGGCGTGGTCCAGAGTGGAGCGCCACGCCTCAGCCGCAGAGGTGCTGGCGACGGAGTAGACGTCCGAGGGCACAGCCGAGTCGGCGCTGAACGAGGAGCGGCCGCTGGTGCCGGTGCTGCTGGGCGCGCAGGAGGTCGCGGTGGAGGACGAAGGCGCAGGCGGGTGGCTGAACAAGCTGAAGCTGCGGCGCGAGGGGCCGGCCTCGACGGCGCCGCCAGTGGAGGTGGGGGAGTGCAGGTCCAGAGACAGTCCGTTCAGCTGCGAGGGACGGGTCCACTGGGAGGGCGCGGACGAGGACGATTCAGACGCGCAGGGCGAGGCAGGCGGGCGGATCGCAGCGGCGACGGCAGCCGAACCGGCAGCCGACGCAACGGCGGCAGCAGCAGCGGCGGCGGTGGCGCTGGCCTCCGCAATCATGGCCGCCAGGGGGCTGGGCGGCGGCGAGGCGGCAGGCACCAGCGCTGAAGCCAGAGACAGGGCGGCGGCGGCGGGCGGTGCCGAGCCGGCGGCGGGGCCCAGCACCTGGCGCTCGATAGAGCTGAACACGGCCTCAGCCAGCTGCCACTGGCCGTGCTCACCCAGGCTCTGCATTGGGAGGGGATCAGGGCACAGCAGAGTCAGTAACCGGTCAAGGGACCCGGGCTAGCGCATATCAAACTCAGGACACAAGCCGCGGCTAATTCCAAAGAGCACAACATGACGCTAACAGCACAGACAAGGAGCCCTTGCGGCTCGGTTAGTCTCGTTGCAGGTTCAGGAACGCACACTTCCAACCCTGTAACACATCATCATCACAACAACTCAGGCCCACCTTAAGCAAGGCGGAGTACGTGTAGGCGTTGGGCTGCACGCCGCCCCACTCGGGGGTCTGCATGCGCCCCAGCACCTCCACGGCGCGGGCCCAGCGCTTGGCGTTGCCCAGTGCCGCCATCAGCGCCGTGTAGGTGCGCGCGTTGGGCCGCACGCTGTTGCTAAGCATCCACGCCACCACGGCCTCGGCGCGGTCCGCCTCGCCGCCAGCCGCCAGCGCCGTGATGAGGGCCGTGCAGCTGACCACGTCGGGGCGGATGCCACCGGGGCCGGTCATCTCGTCAAACAGGGCCACCGCGCGGCGCCAGTCGCCTGCGGCGGCGCAGGCCGAGATGGCAGCCGAGTAGGCGTGGCCGGTGGGCTCGCAGCCTGCGGAGCGCATGTCGGCCCAGATGTCCAGCGCGCGGTACCAGCGGCCGCCCTCGGTGGCAGCCCGCATGGCGGCGGTGTAGGCATGCACGGTGGGCGCCATGCGGCTGCCGGCGGGCGCGGCGCGCATGGCCGCGTACATGGCCAGAGCCTGGTCCGTCAGGCCCAGCCGCGTGCATAGCTCCAGGTAGGTGATGCACAGCCGGCAGTCCAGCTGCAGGCGCCCAGCGCTGTGGCGGCGCCAGGCCTCGTTCCAGATGCTGAGGGCACGGTCCGTGAGGCCGCCCGCCAGCGCGGCGCGCATGGCCGCGGTGTAGGTGTAGGCAGTGGCCTCCAGCGCCGCGCCGCCACTGGCCGTGGAGCCCGTCATCCAGTCGTAAACCGCCAGGGCCGACACAGCGTCGCCGTGGTCGCTGCACACGCGGATCAGCTGCATGGCACGTAATGAAAAGGGCAGAGAACCGAGGCAAGTCAGAACACGAGGCAAGGAACAGATCGTCGGAAACACGCCACAAAATCATCCGTCGGCAGTCCAACATGTTTCTGGCCGCCACCACCGCCAAGGCCTGTGTGCGCACTCACCGTGGTGCACAGGCGGTCATCCAGCTGGTGCCCGGCGGCCTTGAGCCACTCAAACAACAGCAGCGAGCGGCGCCAGGTGGCCTTGTTGGCGGACAGGCTCAGCACCAGCTTGTCCAGCTTCCAGTTGTCCAGCGGCAGGCAGGACGAGGGCAGGCCGGTGGGAGGAGGCAGCGACACGGGGCAGGCGGGGTCGCGCAGGGCCAGCAGCTGGGCGGGCAGACCTGCAGGGCGGAGATAGAAGGGAACACGGTTGGGTTAGGAAGCTGACAGATCACCGAGAACAACTTGAGGGGGCTGACATACCCAGATCCGATCAGCAGTAGTACACCGTCACCCCAATCTCAGCACTCACCGGTGTCTCCCAGGTCGCAGCGGCGACTGTCCGCGGAGCCAGACTGAGACTGCTGCTGCTGCAGCGCATTCGGAGATGAGGACGGCGCGCCGCTGTTGTTGTAGCTGGCGTGCACGGGCGCCGGGCCCGAGGCGGAGGAGGAGCCGTAGCGGCCGCTGGGGCCCTGAGGCCGGCCATTGCGGCCAGAGGAGGCCGCAGGCAGGGCAGGCGCGGAGGAGGAGGTGCCCGAGCTTGAGGCGGAGGCGGTGGTGATAGCGACAGCGGCGGCCACAGCCGCGGCGTGCTGCATGGACAGCGCGGCCAGGTCGGCGGTGAGGCGCTCCAGCGGGTCCTCGGGCACCTGCTCCAGAGGCTCCAGAGGCTCACCCTGCGGTTGCGGACACAGTGGCAGGCGGCAGCGGCAAAATGCATTTAGGTGACTTATCAATACATGTGCATCGAAACGCAAAATGGCAGGCGTGTGGCTGCGTGGCGAGTCAGGCAAACTGCGCTGAAGGTAACCCAACCGCTGTTGAGGCGGTTGCGTGGCGTGGCGTTGAACGCACGTTCAACAACGGCTGCAACACCTGTTCGGGTCCAGGGACCTTAGATCTTGCCGCGGTAACAACCTTAAATCTACATCATAGGGCACCGAGCGTGCTCACGCACGACAACCCTACGAAGCTCGTTGCATCGCCACATAAAAGAGCGGCATCGCGACAAAAAGCTCACCTGCTCCTGCGGACGAGCGTCCATGGACCGCCGCTCAATAGACTTGCGAACACGGTCCGTCACAGTCATAACGGTGGTACCCGACGCCGCCGAAGTCCGCGTGGTAGAGCGCGCGGACGCCAGTGTCGGAGCCCGCGCGACGGGGACGTGCTGGGCATTGTGGCCCTGGTTCTGACGACCAGGACCAGTAACACGGGCAGGAAGGCTGCCAGCCGTGCCGCTGGCACCGGCCGCAGCGGAAATAGGCGGCCTTGCAGTGATAGGCATTTTGTGTGTATTGACCAGCGATAGTAGTCCTAAGCTCTACCGAGACATTTAATTAGGTACGTTGCAAGTAAGGATGCAGGCCTGGTGACCTGCTGCGGCGGCTGAGTGAAGCTGAACAGGCGAACGAGCGAAAGGGCTCTGGACTTGCTCTCAGGCCGAAGGCACTTCTCGTTATACACAGACAGGTCCGGAAGTATTAAGTATTTTCGCAAGTTGAGATGGCACGGTTGAAAGCCTATGTAGTCGGCCCTCCGCCAGGTGCCGCGCGCAAGGGCTGCGAGGTCCACACGGTTGCATGGAGACCGGGCTCTGTGTGGTCGCCGTACACGTCCTCCGTCTTTGTGCTCGGTTACGCACCAGCACCACATGTCGTTTTATTTGATTTGTTTACGTCCATGCTGAAGCTTGTGCGCCGCCTGCTGGGCTCGGGTGCCCCCGCGACGGCGAGGCAAGCAAATCCTTCAATTTGCGTTCGAACACCGTGTCCTCCGGCGTGCTGTGGGGACCGCTGATGTGTAGTTGTGGGTGTGCTGAATATGGCTAGCAGAGTTGATTCCCAGATCTGCGCGATATGCTAGCCATGCGGTTGTCGCGCTTGCAAACTGCTCGGGCGCGGATGCGAAGAGGGGGGGCGCCAGGTCTGCTCACTCACAATGGCCCCAGAGCGTTTAACGGGGTACAGCTCTCTACCGAGGGAGGCTCGGGTGGAGTTGTGTAGGGTTGCGATGACGTGGAGCGCGTCCGAAACGTCAAGCTGATGGCTGTTTCGCCTTACCGGGGGAATGGGGGCTTGCGAATGGCAAGCTCTAGCTGCGTGAGAGCCACGCGAAGCCATTTCACCGGGCCGGGGTGGCGCTGCATGGACTGGCGTGGCTCCACGGTTGCGCAATGTCGGCGTGTCGCGCCCGCGGGGGGCTGTTGGCGGAAAGTTACTGAGGAGTTTCCCGCACATGCTATTCCTCCGCCCAGAATGTGTGTAGCAAGACCAGGGTCGAGTAAACGCATGCGGCAGGGCGGGTAGGCGGAAAGGCAAGGGAACTTAGGGAAAGGCCCTCAAGCCTTTGTCCTCCAATACGTTAAGCTCGATGCACTTCCCTAGTTCCCTTCCGTGCATGCCGTGTCCAACGACCGAAGTGGCAAAGATCACAGCTTCATGTCCGAGTTGGCAAGACATGTTGGTCACCAGGATACAAGCGGCCGGCTCACAATGGTCCGTACTGGCCTGAAACGCAGAAAGATGGTGCTCACAATACGGTAATCACCGCGTGCTCCATGCGCCCCTCGCCCGCAGTCCGTGTGCAATCCCTGGTACACACAGTCACATACTTGCCCAACGCTGCCCAGAGCACCCAACGTCCCGGTAGTCCGGTAAGTTACCGCCCTCTCAACAGTTTATTCTTGCTGGGAGTAAGCAGCTGGCCACACATGGCGTATGCAAGGTGCATGCCTAGGCGATGCACAAATACCCCCACAAAACAACCCCACACCCCTCTCTTTTAGAGCGGTGCTTCCAAGCAAAACAACACACCTTGATGCCACACCACATTCACTGCACCACGCACTTGCAGCCCGCCTTGTCTCCGACCTCGTCCTCGCCCGAGTTGCCCTCCCCGGCTGTACCCGCGCTGCCCGGCCGCCCTGAGGGCGCCTTGCCGCCTGGTGGGCCGTCCACTGAGGTGCGGCCGCCCGCCACTCCCCGCGCACTGCCCAGGCGGCCTGAGCGCGCGGTGCTGGCTGGCGTGTTGGTGCTGACTGATGCGTGCCCCGTCTGCCAGTCCCAGGTGTGGATGGCCTCCTGCAGCTGCGCCGCCACCTCGCTCATGTCAGGCCGGACCACCGGGTCGGGGTGCCAGCAGTCCTGCAGGCGCGCGTTTGGAGGAGCCGAGTGGAGCATGAGTACAGGGTCAAGGGTTGCGGGTCAGCGACAGCGTCTGCGAGGCCAGTACCAGCAGCTAACAGTGGTTCCAAAGAGGAGGCCGCTGGACGGAATGTGCGGCATCGCAGTGAACCGCCCTGCACTGCAAGGCGCAGCTGCACACACACCTGTATGAGCTGCCACTGCGCCTCGGGAATGCGTGGGTTGCGTGGCGGCCGGAAGCCCTGACAGACCTGCATCGTTACAACACAAGAGAGCCGTTGCTGTCTGACCACAGTGGTGTGCGTTTACAGCGTACAGGTCGCACACACATTTTGCCTGTCTTTCTGCACCAGACCCTCTGCATGAGCGCCCTGCCCTCCAAACATATGCCGTCACGGAAGGCCCCCGCCCCCCGCCCTCCGCTTCCTGCCCCTCCGCTGCCTGCCGCCGCACCATGGTTGCGTACTGCTGCGGGTTTGTGATTCCCAGCTCCTGTCCGGCCTTGGTGCCGCCAATGTACTTGACCAGCAGCAGCTCGCGGGCCAACAGCTCGTACATCATCACGCCGAAGCTGCGGGGGGCGGTAGCGGAGGGCGGGAGCGGAGGAGGGGCACGTCAGAAGCTGCACAGCCAGAGCATCCGTGTTATAAGATGACTGCTGCCGCCATGTACTCGCCTAGCCGCCGCCACACCCCACGACAGCAGCGTTACACACGGACAGGTCCAGGAGGTGGGGCCCCACGACGGCGAGGCAAGCAAATGCCTCCTTTCATGTTCGAACACCGAGCACTCCGGCGTGCTGTGGGGACCGCTGGTGTGTAGTTGCCTCGCTGTCGCCGTCGCCAGGACCGCCCACGCCGACTAACGGGCCGCAGGTCTCAACCCTGGGAACGGCTGTAGTGAGCGCTAGTGCGCAACCGTCACCCCCAGCCCGCCCCCCCCCCCCCGGAGAGAACTCACCCGAACACGTCCACCTTTTCGTTGTAGGGCTCCGCGCGGAACACCTCAGGGGCCTGTCAGGGGGGTTATATGGGGCGAGGACCAGGCGGCAGCACCGTGGTTGGCCGCGGCGGGGCAGGGACCGGCCCCAGCTGACCTAGCATGGACACAAGTGCAACCATCTGGGGGATGCGTGCGAGGGCAGTGGGATACCGCGGCAGCGCTGCTCATGTGTGTAGGGTTTGGCTCTGCTAGCCAAGTGTGCAGGCTTTCGGGAACGAGGTGACTCCCGGCCTCACCATGTACCTACAAGCAGGGAGCACAGGCGGCAGCACGTCAGCTCCAGTCATGCAGCCTAACCCGCCAATCTGGACGGACCCGCTTACAAGCCATAGCCAACCGGAATAAGGCACTGACACTGAGCGCCCCTGCCCAGCACGCCCCTACATCCCCGCGCTCTGCCTCGCGGCCGCCGTTGCCCCCAGGTGCTCCAGCCTGATCCGCGCCACACTCACATGCAGCTGCACGGCGACAACAAGCGCAGCAGCAGCGCCAGCACCAGCAGCGGGGCCAGCGGAGGGAGAGGCACGGTAGGGGAAGAAGTGGGCTCAGGGAGGTCAGCCAGTGGTTGCTAGGCGTGTTGGAAGCAGCCGCAATCGTTGGGCAGCAACACGGTGACGCGTGTCGTGTATAAAAGTTGGGGCACGCCAGCTTGGCGCCCTGTGTAATGTGTCCACACATCCGCCCCTCTGGCCACCCAGCACATGCCGCCCCCCCCCCCCCCCGCCGGCCCCGCCGTGCCCGCCCGCACGCACCTGCCGGCCTGGCCGGTGAGTGCGAATACCCACTGGAACTGGCTTTCGCGGCTGAACTTCGGCAGTGAGGACTTGTTGAAGGTGCGCAGCAGGGACTCCACCTGTGGAGGGGTTGCAGAGAGATTGTGGGGTTGTGGCGTGGGGTTCTGGCTTGATCCGGGCCCACCGCAGGGGCCGTATCGCAGGGCCTTACAACCTCATTCTCGCCGCCGCATTCCTTCCGTCCCTCCGTCCGCCCGTGCGGCCCCCAGGCGCCCGGCCTCACCCTGCGCATGGCCTTGCCGATGCTGTCCGAGTGCTTGAGCTGGCGCAGGTTGGGGCGGACCATGGAGGAGGCGGTGCGCAGGCCCAGAGAGCCCTGCCGCTTGCTGAGCCGCGTGACGCCGCTGGCGTTGCTGGTGAGCGTCTCGCTGCGCGGCAGGCTGTTGCCGGGCGGCAGGCTGGACAGGGCCGCCATGGTGCCGGGTGTGGCGCGGCTGCCGCGGGACATTGTGGCGGTCAGCATCAGCGTGGGGCCGCCGCCCGTGCCGCCGCTGGTGCCGCCGGTGGCGGGCGTGGTGCGCTGCGAGGTCATGTGCAGCAGGCCCGCTGTGTGGTGGCTGGTGAGTGTGCTGGTGTGTGTGGCTGTGGAGGTGGTGGGTGCCAGCTGCAGGGACTTCTGGCCGTGTACCGGCATGGAGGGGCAGCGAGGAACGGAGCTGACGAGGGAGGGGCCAGAGCCGGCCAGCTGCGGGGCGGGGGAGGGGCCAGACATGCAATGGTGGGTCGGGTCGGGCAAGTGGTGGACACGGGAGCAGGAGGGCGTGGGTTGGCAGTGGGTGCAACAGGCAGCAAAATATCCCGTGGTGCGGGGCGGGGTTGTCGATGCGCGGCCTGGGGCGCTGTTGTGAGGCCCCATCACCAAACAAGTTGCAACGGTCGGCATGCACAGCAAGGATCACGCACGCACCGGCAGAGCTCCTGAGTTGCCGCCGGGCAGCCCGGCGCTTGCAGCCTCCTGGCCCTGACCCTGGCCCTGCAGCAGCGGCTGTGCGTCGTGGCCGGCGCCGTCGCCTGCCGCCCCCGTGTGGTTATCGGGGGCGGGGTGCGGGTGGCCGCCGCCAAACAGGGTGTTGCGAATGCCCGCCAACAGGCCCGGGCCGCCGCCGCCGCTGTGCTGCTTGTGCTGCGGCGTGCCTGCCTCGGGCCCCGGGGCGGTATGAGCCGCGTCGTCCGACGGCTCCTGCGGGCAGTGCGGGGGTGGCCTACAGTAGGTGTGGCAGTGGAGCATCTGGTGCAGCGGGCAGCACCGCATGTCGCAGGAGGCGGATGTGGAGGTCCGGCGGATTCAGGATCGCAGTGGGTCGTCGTGGTGAAGAACCGCGTGTGGGGGCCAAGGCACCTGCACAAGTCGCTCCCCAGCCCGCCTCACGCATGAGGGCCCTACAATCCTACCGCCCCCGTGCCCCCATCCCCCACCCCCCAGGTCCCTCACCTGGATGGTGTACAACGGGTTGCGCACCATGACGCCGCCGCCCCCCGTGCCGCGCCCCCCAGCAGCCCCGTGGCCGCCCCCCGGCACCGCAGCCGACGTGGACACCACCTGAGCCCCCGAGCCGCCATCCGCTCCGCCGCCTCCCGCCCCCGCCGCCGCTGCTGCCGCCGCCGCCACAATGACTGCGGCGGGTGCGGTGCTGGGCCCCGTGCCACTGTTGCCATAGGCGCTGCCACTGGGCGTGTCGTCCGCGCTGAGGCTGCGCTCGCTGATGGGCGGCAGCAGGGGGCCAGGGTGCGGGTGCAGGTGCACGTGCCCCGCCGCCCCTGCCAGCGCCTGCCCGGGCTCGTTTTCCCGCGGGAAGCTGTAGCTCTGGCCCAGCGCCGCGCCGGTCCCAGACACCCCAATGCCCGAGTGTCCGGGTCCGTGCATGAAGGGGGTGGGCAGCTGCTCCGGCAGCGTACTGCCCGCCCCCGCTACTGCTAAAGCTGCTGTCGCGGCCGGCGGGGCCACAGGTGCGGTTGCCGCCGGCCCAGAGCCCAACCCAGGGCCCGTTCCTGACCCGGGCCCTGCAGTCGCCGAGGAGCGCGAGTTGGGCCCGCCCGCATTACCACCCCCACCCCCACCGCCGCCACTTGCGGTCGCTGCAGGTGACGCGGGCGGCGGTGCACCCGCCTGCGCCTGCACCGCCACCTGCCCGGTGGAGGACTCCTTGTCCAGCTTCTCGGCGGAGCTCTGAGTGCCGATGGCACCGCCCACACCCGCACCGCCCGCAGACCCAGCAGGAGCCCCCTCCACCGAGTGCGCCGAGGTGCGCCGGAAGTAGGAGCTAGGGGGTGGCGCCGCGCCGCCCGCACTGCCCTCCCTGCCCGCTTGCCCCCCTGCTCCCGCTCCCGCTGTGTAGGCCGCCGCCGCCTGTGTGAGCGGGCTGCCTGTGTGGCTGCCAGGGCGGCTGCCGGGGCCGCCCAGCCCCTCCACGCTCTTCACGCTGCCGTTGCTGTCGCGGCGTACCGACATGCGCACCCGGATGCTGTTCAGCAGCGTGGCCTTGTGCAGGTTGGCCGCACCGCCCGCGGCGCCGTGGTGGGAGTGCGAGGGCGAGGTCGCCGCCAGCCCGCCCGCCCCCGCCCCCGCGCCCGCATCCGCAGCCGCAGTCACACTGGGCTGGGGCGAGGTGCCACCCGCCAAAACACCCGGGGACCCGGGGGGCCGGTGGCCCGGCCCGTGCGGTGAGTCGCCGCCGCCCACCGTGCCCGCCGCTATCCCCGCCGCCACTGCCGCCGCCGCCGCCGCGTTGAGGCTGGCAGAGGCGCCCAGTCGCTCCACACGAGACTTGGCCCGCTTGCTGCCGTACTCGCGCTTCGTGAACACCAGAGGGGAGGTGGTGAAGCCCATGAAGGGCAGGCCGTCGTCCAGCAGCACCGCCGCACTGCCGCCGCCAGCACTGGGCGGCACACGGGGGCGCAGGCGAGGCGGCGGCGGCGGTGCGGCCTCCACGCCGTCACCATCCGTGGTGGCCGGTGCCGTCTCGTCGTCCGCACCCTCCTGTGTGCGCCATGCCGCAGTGTGTCATGCAGCAGTGGCGCCAGCACACCCGCACGTACGTGGGTAGGCGGGGGCGAGGGTAAGCACCGCTGCTGCGCCGCACGGGCTCGCCCTCGCGCTCCGAACCCACCTCGAACCCACCAGTCCGCCCACTCGACCCCACTCTGCGACTGCTGGCCCCACCACCCATCCGACCACCACGCCACATGCCAAGTCCCCTGCCTGACCCCTAGTGTCCCTCCCACCCCGCTCCCCGCCCCCCCCCCCCGCCGGCCCCCGCCCCCCTGCCCCCGCCCCCTCTTGCCCCCCTGACTGACCAGTGTGGTGGGCAGCGCCTCGCTGTCGGGTGACAGGGCCGTGCTGCGCCGCCGTACCAGCGCACTGCGGTCGCCGCCCACCCGCACCCCCAGCCCCAGGTCCGCCAGCTTGGCCTCCAGCGGGGCGCGCAGGGGGCCCACGCTGCTGCCGCGGCTGCCGGGGGCGCCCGGCACACCGCTGCTGCCGCTCACGCCGCTGCTGCCGTTGCGGCGGAATGTGCGGCTTGGCGGCGGCGGCGGCGTCCAGCCCTCTGGCTGCTGCAGCAGCACATTGTCGGGCTTTATGTCCCGGTGTATGACCGGCATGTCCTGGTTGTGGAACTGCTGCAGCGCAGAGGCCACCTGCAAAAGGTGGGAGGGGGGAGGAAAGGGGTAGGCAGGCTCAGCAGAAGCCGCCGGCACACAGAACGGCTAAGAGCGGTGCATGTACCTTTCCGTGCCCACACACACACACACACACACACCATACACACACACGCACACGCACTCCCCACTCAATGGTAAACGCACAACCCCGTGTCATACCTCACCCCACAGCCCACGCCTCACCATACCTCATCCCCAACCTCCCCAACTCCCACCGCGCTCACCTCCGCCAGCCATCCCAGCGCTTCCCGGACCGTGTAGGTGTCCTTGAGCGTCATGATCTGGCCCATCAGCAGGTCCTTGAGCGTGCCGCCCTCGCAGAACTCCAGCAGCATGCCGTACCTATAGGGCATGCATGGACGATGGATGATGGACAATGGATGATGGGTGATGAGCTAATGAATGGGCTAATGAATGGGCTAATGAAAGCATGAGATACAATGGTCTGCAAGGAGCGTGGATAATCCGTGGACAATGGAGCCGTACGTGTCGTAGTTGAGGCCCATCTCCGGGAAGTCAACACGCCGCATGCGGATTAGCCCGAAGCAGCGCACCACAGCCCTGTGAGGTGTTGGCAAGCGTGGCGGGGGAACGTCAGGAGGTCGGGGGTACGGAGGTGGGAGGCGGGACGGGTAGCCGCCTGCACACGCATATGGCCCGCGCGTGAAGGTCAAAGAGAGGGCTGGCAGAGCTCGCGAAGGCTCCTGGTGCGTCTGCGCGAGGCAGCAAGGTTCGACTGTCGACGCGCGGTCTGGACCCGGCCGTCGCTTTTCCCTCGACCGACTGCCGACCTCCCTGACTACCTTCGGACGCTTTTCCCCGACTGTAACTCCCCCGCCGTTCCTCGGCCCACACCGTCGCCAGCAAATGAGACAAAATAAGCCGCGCCGGTTGTGCGGCGTTGCGAGCGCCCCGAGCTTGGAAGAATCAACCGCTGTGTTGACTTACGGGTGCTCCATATTCACCAACGACGAGCATTCGCGCACAAATAGTCGCACGATAGGCGAAGGCGGAAGCATTCCGCCTCGCGGCGCTAGGACCTTGCAAGCGCAAAGCTTTGGGCCGTCAAGCGTGTCGAGGAAAGCCCTCCACACCACCGCAAACCTGCGCCGCAATGAATTCCGAATTTATCAGGCTAGGTGTAATGCCCGAGTGCAGCTGCAGCGAGGCCAGCCCAGATAATTTGACGAAGTTCCGGCTCACCCGCCCTTGCCGACCACCCGGTCAAGCCGCAGGACAGCTCCGACGTCCTCGTCTGGACACGTGATGAGGTCTTCAGGGTCCTCATCGCAGGGGGCCGCAAAGACGGACTGCTGCGCCCTTGCTGGCAAGGCTTCTGTCATTTTGCCTGCTTGCCCACAGGCCGGGCGCTAGTTCATGTTCATCAGTGAAAGACAATCAGTTCAGCTGAGCTCTCAGACACGCAAAATGCCTCGGGCCAAGTGGGGCCCTGAGTGACGCCAAGTTTCGTTTTCACGTTGTTGACGCAGGTATAATACGTGCTGTGAGCAACAGCTTCTTTGTTCTTGGGCGGTAAGATACGAGAGGTATTTGCTGGTGTCGTCATTTGCAGGGCAAGCTAGGAATCGTACCTTCGTGTGCCGCAAGCCGTTCGCCTCCGACGGTGCCAACTTGCTTCAAGATAAACGCGCCCCTCCTTCCTATGTGGCTATGGCAGGTCAGCAGGAGCTCGCGTTGGGGGACGCTGCGTCAAGGGGGCTGTACGTGGGGCCGTGGCTAACCCAGCCTCACCAGGCCTCACCCGCTCTGACAGGCTCAGCGCCCGCTGCCGTGCCCGCTGCCGAGCCGTCGGCCAAATTATTTCTCTCTCATATTCTCGCTAGTCAGACACTACGACTGTAAAGCTAACCATATGTGCACCTTGGACCACCCCGCTGCTGTGTCAGAATCACAGTCCGACTGTGCTGGACTGTGTGACCACTGCCATACAGCCGTCCCGTGCGGGGGGTCCTGAGTGGCGGCGGGGGCAGGCGGGGGCGCTTCCCCGACGCCAAACAGGTCTTCCCCCGAGTGTCTTCCCTGACTCCCCCATGCTCGCATTCCCTAAGCATGTATACTCGCATTCCCTAAGCATGTATACCAAGAACTTGTTGCTGGCGTGGGAGGGCGGTATGAGCTTGTCTGAGGCCGAATTGGGCAGCTTCTTGTGATCGAGCCACCCGGAGTCAGCCGGAGGGTGGGAGGGATGTCTGCGCAGGCCATCCAGCGCACCGGGGTCGGAGACTCATCCAGCCGTCGTGCGCATCCAGCATAGCCCGGCCACATAAACTGCCTATCTGGGGACGACCCGGCCGGGATATGCAGCAGCACGGGGGGGTGGGGACCCAGCGGGCTGGCACTGTGCAGGGCATGCTGAGGCGGCAACAGCGCGCGGAAGCGGCGTACGTGGCGCTAAGCCAGACTCGGAGCTGCGGGTGATCGACCCAGGGGAGGAACCCCCTGCGCGCACAAAAAATAGATAAACCTTCATCCTGGGACAGCTCCGACTAACCCCCAACTAACTCGTGTACGGCACCCCCACCCCCCTCAGCCGTACAGGAGGTAGCGTGGCAGTCGGCAGCTGCGCGAGTGTGAGCAGGTAGTTGTACGGCGGCCCGGCTCGGAAGCTACCTGACTGTAGTGACGCACACAGGCAGTTTGCGCTAGTCGGCAGGCGCGCGAGTGGGAGCTGGCAGTTGAGCGCGCACGCGTTTGGGAAGCTACGTCTGAGTACGGTGGAGCACGGCGGAAGCTGGCGGTTGGCGCGTCGCGTGAGTGGGAGTGCATAGTTGTGCGCGCGCCATCTGGGAAGCTGCGTGTGTGAGCTGCGTGTAAGCTCAGAGAGACTCATGGGGCTGACCCGGTTTCCATGAGCTGCCTCTGGGCGCACACGGGTTTCACACGGTTGACGGTTGGGCTGCAGCGCGGGTGGGACTCGCTGGAGTGCATGAGAGTCGCTGTAGTCGCTGGTGTGCACGCGCGGGCGGGGCGCAGGGGAACTCGGCGGAAACTCGGCGAAAACTCGAGAGAAACTCGCGAGAAACCCAGCCGAAACTCGGGCGAAATTCCGGCAAAACTCCGGAGTCACACCAGACTGCGACAGCATAAAAAACAACGACAGAATTTGATATACTTTGCGAGATATATAAACAGGGATGCATCATGTTGCTTTCATCGCCTTGCGCAGCGCGCGATAGGCGTCGGCGCTCAGCAGGTCCTCCTGCAGCTGCTTCGCAGGCAGCCATTCTGCTTTAGGAAATCCCTTGAATTTTACTAAAAACTGTAGCTTGCCACCTACGTACTTGCTCACCTCGAAGCGCGATACCTCGAAGTGTGTTTCGCCACGCACCTGCTCGCGCTTGCCCCTGTTGCGCTTACGCCACGCAGGCTTCTTCGCGGGCGCTGGCGCGGCGGGTGGCTCTTGCGCTTCAATTGCACGCGTGGCCTGCTGCTGAGTGGTCGCAAGAGCGCGAGCAATGCGCCGCACTTGGCGCTGCTCCTGCGCGGCCTCTGCCTGTCGCTTCGCCCCACCCGTCACCCTGTCTGTCACCTCACCACGCACCAACTGCATCTCTGACGGGCGGTACAGGCGCCGCTTGCCCTCCACAGCAAAGCGATAGCCCTCCTGCCGCGTCACGGTGTAGATCTGCTGTGAGTATGTGGCCTTCTCCTTGTCAAACAGCCCCTTGCCCTCCAGCAATCGCACGCGGTCACCTGGCTTGAACCCACTCACCACACGCGCGTTCTTAGCACGCTGCCCACTGTGCAGCGCCAGCATGTTGTCCACATCTGCGAGTGCCTCATCAGGGAGGGTGCCTCCTTATTATGCTGAGTGCTGTTGTACACCACAGTTGACTTTGCGGCTTTTTTCCAGCGCTTCAAAGCGCGTCACTTTTGGGCTGAGCCCCCTGAGCGAAGCGATCCAGGGGGGGCGAAGCCCCCCAGGATTGCCCCTGTCCGTGCCTGCCTGCCTGCCTGCCTGCCTGCCTGCCTGCGTTGACAAAAAGTGCCGAACTGGTGCAAACCGCGAGCGCCACGTATTATAAATTGCTATTCCCTATTGTAGAAAAATAGGCGGCAGGGAAAACTCGGCTGGAGCGAGAAGCGACCTCGCGAGTCCATGGACTTCTTGACTTTCGCGAGGGCGTTGGGCCCGGTGGTGGTGGCGGCACGGGCGGCCCTGGGCCCAGCGGCAGTGGCGGCGCGCATGTTCGGAGCAGAGGGGGCGGGCAAAGCCACGTGGAGGAGGACAGCGCGGCGCCGCCTTCAAAGCGGCGCCGGCGCGCAGGTTGAGACCTGCCGGTGTTGTCTGGTTAGCGACCTGTGCTGACGAGGATGGCGTAGCGGGCAGTCGGCTGCAGCGGCAGGGGTGTTTTCCTTGCTGTCTGGTTGGCCTGCTGCCTGCTGCACTAGTGCTTGATAGCTGGGCGCGACTGGGCACATATGGCGGGCGGTGCCTGTACAAACCGACCCCGGCTATGTCCGGGAGATGAGGCTAGTATCGGAACCTTCGGCCTCAGACGGAGGACGTGGCGTGGCGGCACAGCCCACTTTTCCCTTGCAAGGGAGAGCCACCTTCTCTTGTTTCCAGCGCTTCAAAGCGCGTCACGCTTCAGGCTTCCTGCTGCTTTTAGGGTGGTCTGGCATGTGTGACACAGGCTGGTTCAGAGCCCCCCAGCCTTTGGAGGGATTTGAATAGGCTTCTGGCGGGCTCTGCAGGGCTCTGGCGGCGGGCTCTGGCGGGCTCTGCAGGGCTCTGGCGGGCTCTGCAGGGCTCTGGCGGGCTCTGCAGGGCTCTGAAGGGCTCTGAAGGGCTCTGGAGAGCTCTGAAGGGCTGTCAAGGCAAACTACCGGCAGTGCTATTCGCCGGCACGGGTGTGATTCCGTGAGAGTTGGCGTGTCATGACGTACGCAGCAGTAGTTGTGGTTGGAACCGGCGGACAGGAGAAGTGACTTCAGTCGCATCAGCCTGTCGGAAGGGCGCAGATGAGAGGCACGAGTGACACGCCGTACACTGGGAGCAGCTTACAGCGGGCAAAGACGCCCAGAAGCGGCACTGTCCGCTGATACTCCCTATTGGCACAACAGATCTTGTCTCTGTGACTCCGAGCGAGTGGACTGATCACCTGCGAGCTTCGAGGACGCCGGGCGTGTTCAGCGGCAGGCAAGACCCGTGTTGGCCAGCTAGCATATTCATCCGCTTTTGGTACCGCGCAGCAGACCTGCGCGACTACGACGGCAGTCATCATTGTCCCCTGTGCGCATCACGGACATGCTCTAAAACGCGATGGCGCACGGTGTGGTAGTCAGGACGTGGTTGTCGCTTCTAGTGTATGCCCTGTTCTTCACTCGCACTGCGGACCTGGGGTCGGGCTGATCAGCTACTTGCACAGCACTAACAGTGCCTGCCTGCGTCAGCCCGTCAGGCAGATGACGAGCTAGCCCGAAACCGGCAGATGGTCCTGACAGGGCTCTGAGGGGCTCTGGAGGTTGGCAACAGCCCCTTCCCATAAGGGGGCGGGAAGGGGCAAGCCAGCACGACCGCCGCCTTAGCGCCCTGCCGCCGTGCATGTTTGGCCGGCCTGTACCCAGTCGGCCCAACCACACCATGCCCAAAGCCAGGAGGGCAGGAGGGTATCAAAGATTAAATGGTTGGGCAGGACGTTGAATGGTTCGGCAGGCCAGCGGCACCACCGCACAGCCCAACGGCCGCACACCTACCAAAGAGCACAAACCCAGCACAAGCCTGCCGCTCACAGACCGGCATTCGCCACCAGCCCATGTACCCCGCGGCTCTCAGCACAGGCACGGACGCAAAGTGGCGCCACTTCATGGTCGTCACAGGTCAGTGGGCAAGCAAGAGGAAAAGTCCCGATCAGTGACGAAACCCCCCAGCCCACGCTATATCCTGCAAAACAACGCACGGAGTACCCTGCTTGCCGCGAGTCCACCATTTCTGGGAATGTGCTGTGGCCCAAGCAGTGAGGGAGCAGAATGACTGCGTGATGCCGGCATCCATCACCCGTCGCCAGCTGCGGCCAGCGGAGCCGCCAGAGGGGGTGCAGCAAATGGTATGGGATGTAGTGGTGCTGGCCACCCTGTCAGCTGATGCCAGGAGACGGCTAAGGGCAGGAACTAGAGCATGCCAGGAGACGGCTAAGGGCAGGAACTAGAGCATGCCAGGAGACGGCTAAGGGCAGGAACTAGAGCGGCGCAGCAGCAATAAGGATTAAGGAGGCGTCACTAATGCTGTCGAAGAGGGCGCTCCCAGCCTGCTGGAGGTGACGAAGGCAGAGGCCGTCACAGGTTTTGGAGGCGGCTGCATGAATTCGCAGGCCTAGGGTTGCCACGGAAGGGGTGGCAGGAAGTGAGCGCAGGGCACCCTCTGCTAGCGGTGCAGAATGGACGCATCAAGGTGCGCCAGCCTGAAGACTAATGTAGCGGAGCTAGAGGGACGGCGCGCCGCCGCCGCTGTGTGCTTGGGTCATCCCACACAGGGTTGTAAGCGTGGCGGCCACACCCCAGGCATGGGTCTGGTTGTGACCATCCCTTGTTAGCCCCGCTCCTGGGCCCTGACAGCCGGGGGATCCGGCCTGTCCACGGGTACTCGACGGCTGCACACATTCCACATTGCCCGCTATTGCGCACACATGTCAGCACCACATGTGGGCCCTCTTCCGGCACTTTGGCCAGCTCCTCTAGTACCTTGGCGGCCTCCACTTCGACCCACGGCTCGGGGCAGGATTTCTCTCTCGTGGCGTGTGTGTGTTTAAGGTTGATCACAAACTTCACCTCCTCACCGGCCCCCACTACGGCGACCCAGCGGCGCGGTCGAAAGAAGCAATGGGACCACTCAGTCGATGTTCCACTCTGACCCGGTCACCCTGTGACAAACCGATATCAACAGCATCAGCAGTTTATGTTTTCAAAAGCCCCCCGAGAGAGAGCCCCCCGGCGTGGCCACGAATCCTACCCAGTTCGCCCCCTGGCAGCATCCAACGGTCCCTCATCGGCGCCTCACCACACAAGTAGGCGGGAACGGCACCATTCTTGTGTGCTGTTGTGCTTAAACACCGTCAGTTTTTGTTAATAAAATCCAAGAGCAAATGAGGATGTATCAATGAACCTGATAGCGGGTGCGTCTGCGGGCAATCTCCTCAGTTCGACTTCGTGTCAGATGAATCATTGCACGTACGGCGACTGGTGCTTTGTGACACCATGACACCGCTAAACAACCGCTTTCCCAAGGCTCAAGCAAACTAGCACCTCACACCTTCGTTCATGCCCACACTCTTGAAACTCTCACCACCACCGTCTGTAACAGGATCCGTACCACTGCAGCGCAATCCAGCAAATCCCTAGTATGCCGCACCTGCAATATTACCTGACAGTAATGTTTCCAGTTGCGATAATAACAAGGTGTCTGCCTTTTAGGGCAGGAAAAGGGCTGAGCCCTCCCCTCCTGGGGGCAACGGCCACCAGCCACCTGACACGGCGCCTACTAAGCACACGCATCTATGTTGGGGGCCTATGCCATCCCCACAATGCCGGACGTGGCCGGTTGGGTTGGGTGCACAGTGCCCACAGCTAACAAACTAGTCACGTCACCACCGCCAATCAACACGTGCCCCCCTCAGCCACACGCCCTGCTAACGCCGTTCAGGCTCTCAGCCTTGCCCCGCCGCCGCCGCCGGCCATGGTGGCCGCTGCAGCTTGGTCGGCCGCTCAAAACCCATCAGCTTCAGCAGGAGGAGCACACGGATCACGTTGGCGGCGGAGACGTCGCGGTTCTGGAGATGGGGAACAGGGAGGAAGAAGAGAGCGCACATGAGCTGGCCCAACCGTCAACCTGTCTATCTATCCGTCCCCAGTGCCCGGCCACCCCCGCACATGCGCGTTCCTCACCCAGGTCGTCAAGCAGTCATTTGTCCATGGACGCGCGAAGGCACTTCTCGCTGCCGCCTATTTACATGCAATAGGCAATAGCAAATACTAATACGCGGCAGTCGCGGTGTGTGCCAGTATGATACTTTTTGCCGACGCAGCCACGCACGCCGCACCGGGGTGATCTGGGGGCGTCGTCGATAACAAAAATCTACACACCCTGGACACACATACACTCGGCTACGACCACTCCGCATCGCGCTTTTATTTCTGCTGCGGTATACGAAGCCACACTTAATGTACACCACTCCCTAACTCCCTAGGTGCTGGAACATCCACTCCCTGCCCTCTGAGCGTCCAGCCTTTAACACGTAGCCTGTTTCATACATCTAAGACGGAATGCACGGAATACACAGAAGTATGAAGCGTTGCTACACCTACATAGGTACCATATGACTCTCACAGGCCCGTCACGCCAATGAAGTCACCGAAGCAGCGGCAGCGAGCAGGAAGGATCGCGTTCTTGCCCCCGAAGTCATTGCCGTAGAAGGCCGCCAGCACTTTGAACGCCTCGTGCTTGAGCTGCAGGACATCGTTTCGGGTCGCCGGGAAGCAGCCGCCCGGCGGGCGGCTTCCCACCGCCGGGTCGGTGGCCTGCGAGGGCGCCTTCTCCCGCACGAGCGGCTCCAGTGGCTCGGTGGCGCCGGCCCGGCTGTTGCACACTCGCGCGTAGGCGTTGTGGCTGCTAGCTGCCACCTGCGCCTCCAGCCGCTGCACGCTCACGTTGAGCTGCTGCTGGCTCGCCTCCAGCTTCTTAACGCAGTCCGTGGTCTCCTTGAGGGTCCCCATGAGCTCAGCCTTGAAGTCCTTGAACATGCCCTCAAAGCGCGCCATGTCCACGTTACGTCCGTTGGCACCTACACCCGGTGGCCGCGGGCGGTGCGGCGGGGGGGGGGGGGGGAGGCGCATTCAAAGTCAACAGAAGTGGAGTGTTGGCTTCAGGTCAGAACCGGGCGTTCGCGACGCAGTCCACGAATGCGGGCTTCAAGAGGGAACAGTCCGATAAGGGACCGTCGAGTGCAGCTAGGGGACCAACTTGACGCCACCCATTTCTGCTGGGTTGCTGCAAACCCTCCTCAACAATATCTCCCAAGTCAATCCAAGTCATTGCCAACACCGACGCCGACCCGCTTGCAAACCACGCATGTCGTGGTGTGTTAACACCCGTTAAGGCCCTGTCATACATCATACCTGCTGACATCGCCAGCTGCGCGTTTTCCGCGACCTTGACGACCACCTCGCCCGAGACCGCATTCGGGTGAGCAGCTGCGCGATTCAGGGAGCGACATCAGAGGACACGAAATATTCAAAGGGGGTTTCCGCTTGCCTTTGAGCGCGAGTATCTGGTGGTACACAAGGAGGACGTCGGCCTGCAGCTGTCACGCCCACGCTGAAGGCCGACGTCCTCAGCGGGAGTCAAACTTGCCAGCTTTGAGTTGGCCTGCCTACCCTATTTTAACACAGCGGAATATTGTATAATCCTAATTTGACAAAACCAGGCAATAGTGACTCAAGGAGTCGCGTCCTGACCATTGGGGACTGGTTCCGCGTGAGGTCTCATGCAACAAA
>NC_057010.1:6217681-6421821 GCF_000002595.2 Chlamydomonas reinhardtii | reverse complement strand
TGTATAAATAAGATTGATTGTGTGTGTGTGTGTGTGTGTGTGTGTGTGTGTGTGTGTGTGTGTGTGTGTGTGTGTGTGTGTGTGCGGGAAGAGGCACTTGCGTCGAGCAATATGGAATGGCACCGGTAGCGTCACGTCTAGTCACGTACCTTCATTCGTGCACGTATAAGTGCGAACAGGTCTGCCTGGGCCTGGCTGCCAGCTGCAGCCAGCGCCACGTAAGCCCGCACTTCCACATCGTACGCCTCCTGCAGGGCCTGCAGGTGTGCATATATGGAACATACAAAGTGAGGCATGTATGGTGCACTGCGGATCCAACGACCTAAAATACTTAACAAAAGCCATCATGCCGCGTGCTGACAAGTACCACATCCACATACCCTTTGACGCTCTGGGTCAATCACATGGGCCAGTGCCGCAGTTGCCGATGTATCAACGTCAATTAGGGTTTTGGGCGCCGCTGTGCCGCCAGCCCCCACGTTGGCTGTCGACTCGAGAGGAATGGGCTCCTTCCTTGCAGGAGGCGGGACGATGATCGGCGGCCTGAAGTATGACTCAGGCGGGTACCCCTGCTGGCGGGTAGCGTCGGTGAGGTAATGCCTGCGGCCAATAAGACACCCGGTCAAGCATACCTTTTACGGCAGACTATGGCAGGAGGTTACCCATGCCGCACCTGATGAATGGCATGTTGGGTGTTGGCCAAGCACAGAAGTGCACAGCAGACCCTGAAAAGAAAAACAACGCTGGCGCCACCGGGATGATGGGTAACTGCGTAGCCACCTTCGCCTCCGCCACAGGCCCTGCCTTTGCAACGAGCGGGCCCAGGTTCGCGGGTGGTGCCAGTGGTGGCACAAATGCAACTGACCCTAGTGGCGCCAGCCCTCCCAAGGGCGCCGCAGCGGGCACTGCAGCTGCAATATCTGCTGAACTGCCTGCGTTGGGAACCAGTGGCGCAACGGGCCGCAAGGCTGCCGCACCCGGTGAGTAAAGTGCCACCGTGGGTTGCACCGCTGTTGCACCAGGCGGCAACGGGGCTGCATCAAGCGGCAACGGCGCTGCCACAGGCTGCACCGGCGCTGCACCAGGCGGCAAGGGCGCTGCTGCAGGCTGCACCGGCGCTGCCGCAGGCGGTAAGGGTGCTGCACCAGGCGTTAAGGGAGCTGCCGCAGGCTGCACTGGCACTGCCGCAGGCGGCAACGGGGCTACACCAGGCGTTAAGGGAGCTGCCGCAGGCTGCACCGGCGCTGCCGCAGGCGGCAACGGGGCTACACCAGGCGGCAAGGGCGCTGCCGCAGGCTGCACCGGCACTGCCGCAGGCGGCAACGGGGCTACACCAGGCGGCAAGGGCGCTGCCGCAGGCTGCACCGGCGCTGCCGCAGGCGGTAAGGGTGCTGCACCAGGCGTTAAGGGAGCTGCCGCAGGCTGCACCGGCACTGCCGCAGGCGGCAACGGGGCTACACCAGGCGGCAAGGGCGCTGCCGCAGGCTGCACCGGCGCTGCCGCAGGCGGTAAGGGTGCTGCACCAGGCGTTAAGGGAGCTGCCGCAGGCTGCACCGGCACTGCCGCAGGCGGCAACGGGGCTACACCAGGCGGCAAGGGCGCTGCCGCAGGCTGCACCGGCGCTGCCGCAGGCGGGAAGGGCGCTGCACCTGGCTGCACCGGCGCTGCCGCAGGTTGCACCGGCGCTGCAACGCTTGGCGAGGGTGCCGCCGCAGGCTGCACGGGCGCCGCAGCAATCGACAGTGGTGCCGCCGCACCTGCGGGAGTCAGGACTGGCACTGGTCCTGAAGCCCTGGCGGATGTTGGCGATGTCACGGGCTGCACCGGCGCTGCTAACAGCCCTGGAGTTGTTTGCTGCGCTGGAGACGCGGCCAGTGGCCCAGATGCCGGTGCAGACGGACCAAGAGCCGTGTTAGGCATGACAGCTTGTACCGCGACGAACGAAGCTGCTGCTACTGCTCCTGCCCTTGTTGCAGGGCCCGCTGTGAGCGAGCTCCCAATAGCAGCTGGCGGTCCGAGCGGTAGAGTACCAGTCGCCGCAAACATCCCAGTCAGGTAGGTGGGGTTTGGTGGCACAAGAGCTGCTGGATCCGGTGCTGGAGGCTGGGCGCCGGTCGTGTCGTCCCATGCAGCCTTCACAGGAGCTCCGGGCGGTGGAGCAGCGAACAGCTCGATACTGCGAAGAGCCCAGCCTGGCCACACACCCGGGTTGTCGTGGCGCACATGTAGGGCTGAGATGGTCTGGAAGGCTCTGCAAGTTCCAGAAAACAGCATTATTTTAGTAACCCATAGACTCTGAACAGTCCTGCGATGTAGATTTACCTGCCTACAAAGGACACCGCAGCAGTCCCCACGGGAAGGAGATGCAGCGCCTGTGTGCCGCCGTATACGCCTTCCCTTGAGGTAGGGGACATGCCTAGCCATTGACCGCCAGGACCCGTGGTAAAATCCACCGGCGCGCTGCTGGTGTCACTGATGTCCCGCACCACCACAGCAGACAGAAGTATCCCCCAGTCTGAGGAGCTGCTACTGCCTAGGCGCACGTCAGCCCGCAGAAGTTGACCCAGCTCGATGTCCGTGGTCACCTGGCCATCAACAACCAAGCTGGGTTATGACCGGGTATGCACAACTTGGAAACTCCTTTCACAAACCTGGAACATGTCGGGTTGGTCCGGTGACGTAAAGGGCGCTACTCCAAGATTCGTACAGTTTCCAGAGTTGAGCGTAATCAGCCTGGTGCAGACAAGTAAAACATGCAGCCGTCAGAAACATGCTGATGGCCGTTGCGCGGGGGGGGGCACAGTGTTACCAGGCAAAGTGGCAGCACACCTGCTGCTTGCCAGCGCCCCAGCAAGCACCAGGGTGACCTCCCGGGTGGAGGCCCCAATGGCAATGTTGGATCGCGCTTGGTGCGCCGCCAGCTTCTGCACCACCACTTGGTACGTCCGCCCCTGATGCCGCACGAAACGGGGCCACAGGAAGAGGTCAGGCTATGGAGCTTGAAGTATAGCTGTCAGAGATAAGCTGGCAAATGGCAGGCACACCTACCGCAGCGGCGGTCGCAGGGGCTGCAGCAGGATCCGTGGCATCAGCTTCAGCCCTTCTTGCCGCGGCCTGGTTCAAGGCTTGCACGTGCTGCACGTACTGCATGTCCAGCTCCAGGTTGGTACCCTGTGAGCGTGAAGGTGCAGTGTAGGGCGCAATTATACAGATCGTGTAAGGCACACATGGCCTTCTGCAGGGTTAAGCCGTGGCACGAGGCAAAGATTTGCTGCTCACCAGCTTCCCGCTGTCGATTATCACCGTCTCCGAGTATTGGAGTGTCTGCGTGTGTGAGCATTCCATGTGCGCACAACAGAGTCGAATGGGCATGTGTGACCTACGCAATGAAAGGTAATACAAGGCATGTGCGCATAACAATGCACCAGAGTGCAGATCCCACCTCATGGTTCCACCCAACAAGCTGGAGCGCTTCTGCAGCATGCCACACCGGACAGGGTGTCTGGGACTCCATGTTGAAGACAACATGGTAGCTCATCAGCGGCCGCCCGGTCTGCATCACAGTGCATAACACCAATAATCGGATGGCGAACGTACGTGTGCACCAGCGAGGTCATGAGGTTGTGTGCACTCACGTTCAGCGACGCCAGCAGGTGAGCTGGATAGAGCACCCGCTCTAGCACCCGCTCAGGGTCTACACGGCCCTGCGAGCTTTTTTCGTCCTGTGCAATACACAAAGCAAAGCAGGCGTTATTGGCTGTAGGCCTGTACCAGAGGTACGATTAAACTGTATGCGCACGTTACCTGCTGCATGGTGACACCCAGCCCAAGCCACTTTTGGCAGAGGAAGACCGCGGTCTTGCCCGTGCCAGTGTTGGTGATCTCGATGTGGTCCAGGTGCCAATTGGGCGAGTCCCCTAGAGTAAGTAGCAACGCCAGTGCAAGGGTTGCGGTGGTGAGCAAGGCTTGCGGTTGTGAGAAGAGACAAGCGGACGCAGAAGCAGCACGTGAACGCACCGGAATCATCGTGTGAAATGCATACGCTGCCTATTTCGCCCAAGCCTGCAGGATAGCGGAGAGGAACGCGGTTAGGTAGCATCAGGTGGAAGGATTAAAGGTGGTCGTCAATCGTGGCTGCCGTATGCATGTAGAGCCCATCCCGATTGAAGTTGTTGGCCAGTTGCCGCCTCCAAGAGGGCCATCTGCTGGATGGTTTCGGCCTGGACCGGACTTGCCTGGGTCTGGAAAGAAGAACACATCCTGTGGACAGATCAGGTCGTGTTGAGTAAAATGCCAGTTTGTTCAGCAGCAGCAGCAGCAGCAGCAGTCAAAGCGCGCACGGCTTACCTCGCTGCCCTCATCAAAGCTGTCGCCGGTGGCGTCTCGCAGATACAGGTCCAGCAGCTGGCCCTTGGCGCCAAACAGGTCGATGTACACCCGCGCGTCCGTGCTGGCCTGTGGGCGCACAAGCCAGGCAGGCGCAGCGTGGGGTCGCGTTAGTAACCGTACTACACGACGGGTCGCCTGGCGCCGTCCAATTCTAGGGCGTTTGGAGCCCAAGGCCCATTCCATGATAATACGGCCCACACAGGCAAGTTCCCCGCCAACTCAGCAACTGGTCCAGCAGGGCCGCCTGCCCCGTCGTAGTAAAATTAGAATGTGATGTGGGCTAGGGTAAGGGTAAGCCATGCACTGCCCGCTCAATGCAACAGCAAGGTCCCCAAGGTGTGTATGTATGCAATTGCGCGAAGAGTGACGCTGCCTGCCGTCCTCACCTCGGGAATGGCGCTGGTAAAGGTCGCGATGCGGAAGTGCGGCTGTGAAGCCACTCGCAAGACCACCTTGGTGGCCCTGGGGTTGGGCGGGTCGTCGGGATCCAATGGAGGAGGCAGGAACAGGAAGTGCTTGCCATCCACCAGCCGGACAACCTGCATGCACGGCGCAAGAGGCGGGTTGCGGCAGGTGAGCCCAAGCAACAGCCTGAGGTGTGTACGCCGCAAGCCCGTGACAGGTACGTTGATGAAAAAGCCGCCACTCACCTCGACGCATTGCAGCCTTGTGCTGAGGATGCCGGGCTGCCTGGGGGTGGTAAGGTATACAAGGGGCGTCAAGGGACGATGTTCGGATGCTCAGACGCCGCTACCATTGGAGAGACTTACTGGCATGTTAGCTCAATGCTGAGCAGCTCGCCGAGAGGCTGTGGGCTCACAAGTAGACGTGACTCGTGGCTGTGATCGATGGACCTGCCTGGTATGCTAAAGGGGCTCTGCACGTAGCCTTGCTCCGTCATGCCCATAATAAACAGCTGCATTGATGGGGCACATATGTAGGGATGAGTGCCGAGATCGGGGGAAACTGCATCATATGCAAGTAGGTCACGATCGAAGATGAGTGGCCGCTTTGCATTGGAAAGTCGCGATCGCACAACGGGTATTGCCCCGCGCCTACATTGATGCCTTCCTTTTCCATTGGCCTCTTACACCCATCCATGTTACCCGCACCCAACTCATGCGCAGGAACCGCTGGTGCGGCGCTCAACACCAGTGGCTTGATTGGTTGCAGCGACGGTTGAACTGTAGCGTTGCGCGGGCTTTAGGGAGCTGTTCGGTTCGTCCATCGACGGTACCCGCCGTGGCCCGCGGTGGCGCTGATGTGACTCAGTTGCGACTAGGGTTGCGACTATGCATCGCGCGGCGCTTCCAAACATGACTTCCGGTCTAGGTTCGTGATGTGAAGAGCGGTCAGACCTGCGGTCTGTTCAGTGCTAGCCCTCTTCCACCGTTCCGGGTATCACCGGTACCAGGCGTAGACCAACCACAATGTTGCTTCGTGAGGGAACGCGGGGAGTCCAAGAGGGCCTGGGATGGCCCCCAGTCGGCTGGATACAGTGCGCTGGCGAGGGTGTGCTGTAAATAAATTACCAGCTCACCTGAATGTCGCCATCGAGCCCCATGCCTTTGCCTTTGCCCGAGCTGAGCACATGCGTCACTACCTGTCGCGGCATGTATGCGTGTACAGGACATGTTGGCGAGGATTAGCAGTGATACCATGATGTTGCCTGCCATGCAACCAGGCAAAGCAAGCCGTACCTTGTACTCCAGGCCGGAGGTTGCGCGTGGCAGGAGCACTTCTGCATCAGTAGGCAGGACAGCCTTCCCTGTCCCAGCGGCTGCGCCAGCCATGCCCCCCTGTGCGACCAAAGCTCGCTCTGCAGCCTGCTTCTGCGCCAGGGCCAGGAACCAGCTGTTCGCCACAAAGTACCAGGTCTTTTCGGTCTCCTCACTGCAGGAACAGATCGGGATGGCATGTGAGCTTGGGCGCACTAGGCGCTGCGACAGGTACGTGCAACTGGCCACGTTGCAGACCCCGACACGTGTGCCAAGCGGGGGGCGGTTTGATTCCCTTTGTTGCCGGTTTGGAGGGAGAGCCTCCTTCTCAACCCCCGCTGCTCACCAGGACACCTCGACGTGCTGCACGCTCCAGTCGCTTGCACCCCCTGGCGCCATGCTGGGTCCCATAATGCCGGCTGGCGGCGGGACGTGGGACAGGGTGATATAGTCCACCTCGTCCATCAGCGGCAGCGCGGTGGGCTGCAGCATGGTGTACTTGTTACCCCTGCGCACAGGAAGTGGTGTGCGCGTGCGACAGGCGCGGGAGTCGGGGCTGCTGGTGGGCAAGCCATGACGTGCGGTTTGGGGATGCGCCCTACACTTTTAAATAGAAAGATGCATTAGAATGCACGGCAAGTCCCGTCATCGGCACTCACTCCGAGAGCATCTCGCCGTCCTTGTTTACACAGATGAGATTGCTTTTCACAGCTGTCTTGTCATCATTGCCGCGCCGGCCATGGAGCTTGATGAACACCTTTCCTCGTGTCCCGCCGTTCTTTTCCGCTCCCGAGTAGACGCTAATGCGGTAGCTGCCCGTGGCACTAGCACGGGAAACCTGCGCCACAATCAACAACACAATTCAATGCCTAATATAAGCAATCAATCATGCGAAGGCATGGCGATTGCCAGATGCCGTTCCCTCTGACATACGCACATGTGGGTCCAGCAACAGTGCGACCTAGCCAACTCACCTCTTGTGGCACGGAGCGGGCTGGCGCCATGTACATGATGTCGCCGGCCGCCTCGCGAATAAATTGCACCCGCAAGTCACGTGACATCCAGTCCGCGTCCTGAAGTGTGGCCGGCAAAGTATGCAAGCGACAACTGGGAGTTGCATTGTGGCATTATTTTATGGGTGGCTGAGGACGCCGCTCTGTGCCTGACGCAGAGGGGGCACATGCTGAAATGCAGCACCGATGGACTGATGCAAGATGATTGGACTGACTGCCGGGTTGCCTACCTCAGCAACACGCGCTGCCTGCTCCAGCTCCGCCACAATGCCCTTGTCCAGGATGGGCGCACACACCAGCACCGGATCTAGCCACACACAGCGGGCGCCGCCGCTGAAGTCGCTCTCCACCACCAGGTGCAGCTGCCTGCAGGGCGCAGTGCAGTCGGCGGCTGAGTGTACAGTTTGCTGCTTCCTGTGTGGACTGCACGAAGAAACTCTCAAGGGTGCACTGCCTTTCACATGCCCTCACCCGCAACACGTCAGATTGCTCCAGCGCCTACCTGCAGCCCACAATCGACTCGCAACAGACCAGCACCTCTCCAGCCGTGCGTACCCAGGCCGCCCAGGTCAGCGTCTCGTCCTTCACGATGCTGAACCGCACAGGCCCGGGAGGGGTGCCTGTGCAGCAGGGGTTGCAGGCAAGGGCGTTCAGATCTCACCTGCATGACAGACCACACGCTTCTAGGCCAAGTCGCGCACACCCTCACCCCAACGTACAGTATGCCCCCCTCCCGCTCACCCGCACTGTCATCCAGCGCCACGTGGGCGTGCAGCCACACGTAACGCTCGCCCAGCTCCGTGGCGGCCGCCTCCAGGTTGTACGTCAGCACCACACACTCACGCAAGCCGGGAATGACGCCGCCACCAAAGGGTTCAGCGGGTGATATACCCGCACCCATGGCTGTCTGGAGTGCTGGCGGCACGCGCGTGTATGTGCCAGTGGATGCGGCAGCACCCATCAGCGGCAGCAGGCGAGCTGTAGCCGTATCGTCCGGGTCCGCCCACTTGAAGCCACCGCGTGCTTGCACTGCGATGGAGTGGTTAGACGTCTGGCCTTTTACGCGAACCTGTGTGACAGGCAAGACGGCGTTGAAAGCAATGTCAGCAGCACCGCCTGCACGATGAATGCTACCCGTTTGAGGGCGCAGCAAGCATGCCCTCATGGTGGGAGAGCTTAATGCTTCCCCGTGACGCCGTATGAGGCCCCTACCTTGTCTCCCTGTTGCACGCCGAGATCCCCACCGAAGCCAAGTCCGTAGTTGTTCCGGATACGCGTTGCGTAGAACACCGGCGCCTGGCACAGCGTGTCCAGGTAGCGCAGGCTGCAGCGCTGTGAGCCCATGGGAGTTGCCCCCACGAGCCATTCGCGGCCAGGTTGGCGGTCTCTTGAGGCGGGGTCTGACGGCTGAAGGTTTGGTACAGCGCCTGCATTTGGTTGCAAAGAATGGCATGTCTCGGCCCAGGAGCGCAGACGGCACCAAACAGCAGCGACATGCAGCTGCGCCCCCCCCCCCCCACTTGTTGCCCGTATCAAACGGTTCAGTGGGTCATGCCCCCTCACTGCTGCTTTGGTGGAAATGGTGAAAACAGCCTCGGACCCCACATACGAGCAATCTCACCAGGCAGTGCAGGGAGCGGCGGGGGCGGCGGCGCCCTCCAGTAGTACTCCCTCAGGTTCGGATTGAGATACAGCGTTGCCCGCGGTGTCCCAGACACGCCGTCCACCTTGCAGGCAGCAGCGTAGGCAGCCACAATGACTTAGGAATAAGGCGGCTGGTGAGAGGACTGCAACCTCACACCATACTCCTCCCGCACACCCCACACATGCCTACCTGCATGTCCCACTCCTCCCACACGCAGGGGTCGGCCCGCAGCTCGGCCAGCACCTCCCCGGGCTCGACCCAGCGCCGCACGTGCACCTCCCACAGCAGGGGTGGCTCGCTGGTGGCGCACTGCACCTCCACCTTCTCCAAGTACCAGCCTGAGGAGCGGGTCGGGGGAAAAGGTTTGAGCCAGAACTCCTCACTCGGCACCACAAGGACATGCTGGCCATCAACGCTCAACACAACAGTCGCCACATGTGTCGACCTCGTGTGCCAGTTTCCCCTTACTTCCGGCGTCTCCGGTCGCCCGTACGGTCAGCTGGTCCATGTTGCCCAGCTGCGCGCCAGGCGCGAGCACCACCTCATACAGCAACACGCGGGTGGGCGCGACCAGGGGATGCACCTGCAAACCAGTTGGCAGACGGGGCAGTGCCTTAAGCAGGACACATTTGATAGGCCGAGACCACTTGGACTGCACAAGTCGTGCTCCACATTTCATCGATGCTATCTCACCTTCAATGGAAGCTTGGACTCAACAGGTATTACTGATAGTGGCAGCGCAGCTGGTGCCGGCGCCGGTGCCGGTGCTGGTGCCGGTGCCGGTGCCGGCGCCGGTGCTGGTGCCAGTGCCGGTGCTGGTGCCGGTACTGGTGCCGGTGCTGGTGCCGGTGCTGGTGCTGGTGCTGGTGCTGGTGCTGGTGCTGGTGCTGGTGCTGGTGCCGGTGCCGGTGCTGGTGCCGGTGCTGGTGCTGGTGCTGGTGCTGGTGCTGGTGCTGGTGCCGGCGCCGGTGCTGGTGCCGGTGCCGGTGCCGGCGCTGATGATGCTGGTGCCGGTGCCAGGGCCGGTGCCGGTGCCGGTGCCGGGGCCGGGGCCGGTGCTGGCGCCGGCGCTGGTGCTGGGGCCGGGGCCGGGGCCGGGGACGGGGCTGGTGCAGGTGCCGGTGCTGGTGCCGGCGCTGGTGCCGGTGCCGGTGCCGGTGCTGGTGCCGGGGCCGGTGCCGGGGCCGGTGCCGTTGCTGGCGCCGGTGCCGGTGCCGGGGCCGGTGCTGGTGCTGGTGCCGGTGCTGGTGCCGGTGCTGGTGCCGGTGTCGGTGCTGGTGCCGGTACCGGTGCTGGTGCCGGTGCTGGTGCCGGTGCTGGTGCCGGCACCGATAATGCTGGTGCCGGCGCTGGTGCCGATGCCGGGGCCGGTGCCGTTGCTGGTGCCACTGCCGGTGCTGGTGCCGGTGCTGGTGCCGGTGCCGGTGCCGGTGCTGGTGCCGGCGCCGGGGCCGGTGCCGGGGCCGGTGCTGGTGCCGGTGCCGGTGCCGGTGCTGGTGCTAGTGCTGGTGCCGGTGCTGATGCCGGCGCCGATAATGCTGGTGCCGGCGCTGGTGCCGGTGCCGGGGCCGGCGCCGGTGCTGGTGCTGGTGCCGGTGCTGGTGCCAGTGCTGGTGCCGGCGCCGACGCTGGCGCTGGTGCCGGTGCCGGCATAATCTGTGCAGGCTCCGCCGCTACAGCTGCCGCTGCAGGCGCCGACGGTGCAGTCGGTGCATTTGGGGCTGGGAGAGGGCCTGTAGCTGGCCGTATCAACGGCACAGGAGCACTTGCCGGTAATGGAGGCAGAGGTGCGGGCGGTGCGGGCCCTGGCTGCTGCAGTGCGGCTGGGTCTGGTGCACCTTCAATGGCCTCACCAACAGGCCCGCGACCAGATTGAAGAGCGGGTGAAGGCCCAGTGGCTGGTACTGGTGTGTGCCTGGTTGTTGCGGGCCGTGGGCTGCTGCCGACGAGAGTACCGCCACCGAGGATGGGCAGTGCTGGCTGTAAAAGTGGGCCAGGCAGTCCAATCGAAGGTGCAGGAGTCCCCGTGGGAGCTCCTGGAGCGGCTAGCGCAGGTGCCGCAGGAGTCGTCTGCAAGGGCCCTGTCACAGCCGGCACAGCAGCTTCGGGAGCAGCAGCCACACCAGCCGCCGCAGATCCAGGAGCAGCCTGCGCAGCAGCTCCGGTAGGAGCAGCCACACCAGCAGCGGCCAGGCCTCCTCCGGTGTCTCCTGCAGGGGCGGTTGCCTGCTGTAAGCCAGCGTCCTCTGCTACCAGCCCCATGTTGAGCACGGCAGCGCTTTCCCTCGTGAAGACGGAGCCCGTGAACGGCACACCCTCCACCTGAAAGAGTGCAAGGAAGGCAGGTTAGGGAGCAGCGCCCTAGGATAGGCACATCGTACGCATGCACACCAGCTGATGCACCTGCGCACCGTGAGGTTTGGCCACATGCGCTCCTCCAGGCTGTTGGGCTCCTCCAGGCAGTTGGGCTCCGCGGCATCCACACCTTCTGCCGCGGCCGCGGCTGATCCAAGGGCCGGCGCACTCGCCAGACCTGTCAGCACACCCGGTGATGGTAATGCCTGTTGCTGGTGCTGCGCCTTGGCTGCAATGGCCTGTCGGTACGCCGAGTGCTTCTGAAGCCATGACGTATGCCACTTCCATTGTGACTTCCAGAAGTCGGGGGTGCCTGGCTGATGAGCACCACCAACCTTGACAGTACCTGCACCGTCCGGTGGGGTTGAAAGCATCTGGTGTTACTTGAACCTCCAGGCAAGTACGCGGCTAAAGCGCAAACCAACATGGCAGTAGGCGGTACCTGACGGCCGGCTGGCAGTCTTGACGTTGCTGTGCCACGCCAACCATTGCGCGGGGTCAGGCAGGCACAGCCCAACACCCAGGCCACGTAGGTTGTGCGCCAGGCGCTGGTTGAGCTCCATGAGCGCCGCGACCTCCAACGTAGCAAGGCCTGTGTGCGGAGCATGAGCATCTCAGGCGATGCACGCTGGGCATCCTGTGTGGCCAATGTCTGGTGCCCAGCAGTGTGAACAGCAGGTCGCGCTCAGGCAGCGGCCGCTCACCTTCAGCTGACGTGCTGCCGGCTGCAAGGGCTCCAGGGGGCGGAGCCTGCAGGCTATCTGGTGGCGGCTCGCCGCGCAGTGCCATGAGGAAGTGCTTGCGAGATAGTAGCGCGTGCTCCGACGGGTCCCACGCATCCACGTACATAAGCAGCGCGCGGGCCATATGCAGTGGCAGCTCCGGGCAGAGCTCCAGCAGCACCTGCAGCGTGCACGCCACCAGCATGGAATCCGGGGGAAGGAATGACGTGCGGATACCGTTACTGTGCCCGCAAGTTGCCGCCGGCCAAAGTCTGAGGCTAGCCCTGCCCGTCGGCTGGAGCGCACCTTTCTCAGCTCGCAGGCGTCTATGCGGCCCTTCTTGCGAGAGTCACTGGCCTGCCACGCCGCATCCGCCGCATCTCCCTTGACAACCTCGTGCACCTGCTGCAGCACCGCCAGGAGCTGGCCCCACGTGGGCGGCTGCTCCTCGGGACTGGCGGGCGGGTACAGCGGCATCTCGGGCTTCACGCCGCCCACCAGGCTGCCGCCCCGCACACACGCCATAGCTGTCGACACCTCCCTGCAGCACACATCATGATATCGTACGTCATCATGTGCAACGCACATCTGCATTCCTTGGATTCTGAATACCCCAGCGGTCCATACCTGCATTCCTTCAGGCCGCCCTCAAACTCCTCCCGCGACAGCGTCCCATTGCCATTGGCGTCCAGCACCGCCACCAAGTGCCGCGCCTCGCGGCCCGTTAGCGGCGGCTCGCCCGCACGCGACTCCAGCATCTGCTTCACCAGGTGTCGCACCTGCGCATGACCGTGGCCGATACGCTCCTTATATCAAAAAAATCAGCGGCACATACTGCGGCGCCCATGAGGTAGGCGGTACCTGGTTGACAGTGAGCTCCGAGCCCCGGGGAAACAGCTCGTCCAGCTGCGCTCGGTTGTGTTTGACGTGGTAGCGCAATAGCTTGAACACATCGCGCGGCCGACCCGGTACCCAGCCCGCAGCTGCGGCAGCCGGTCCCGAGCCAGCTGCAGCCGCCTGTTAAGACAGTAACACCAGACAGGCACAACAGGGCGGTGTTGCGCCACTGGAGGCAGGACGATGTACATTCACAATCACGTGCCCGGGTCTCCGGTCACATGACCCCAAGCTACGATACTGGCCACAGGTCAAGGTATCAGATGAGCAGCTTTGGAGTACCGAGCAGTTGGCGTTCTAACCTGCAGCCCGAAACACCGCTTGAACTCGGAGACGTGTACGCCGGGGTCAAGTGCGGTGATGTTGGCTGTGCGTGCGCAGTGGGCCTGTGGTGATGGCAGCCGCACAAGGTCAGGTTAGGAGTGACGGCCACGGCACCGCACGACGTACAGATCCACACGCAGCCCTCTTCTCTACCACCTACCAAAAGTGTCCGCAGAGCATCCCGGCCGCCCATGCTTTCAGGCACCACTGCCTGCGGATCGAGTAAAGGTCGTAAAGCTATTGTAAGGTGCATGAATAGACAGTCAACAGTAGATCAGTTGTCCCCAGCTATGCTGCAGCATGACACGATGCCAGCCACCTCACCTGGAAGAGCTCATTCAGCTGCGCGAAGGTAAGGTATCCGCCTGTGAATCAACAGACACAGACGGCAGTCACAGCAACGGCAGGCTCCGGCCAGCCCGTCCGCCTACAAGCCCCCAACTGATCGGCAAGCATCCCGCAACCTTTACCGCTGCAAGCGGCTTGCTACGTACCGACAGGGTTGAGCTCCAGCAGCTTCGCGTCCACAGCTCCAATGCTGTTGCGCAGGTGCTGCACCAGCCCCTCCAGCGCGGCGCTCATCTCACTGCTGCCACCGCTGGCAGTTCCAGCCGCTCCCGGACCACCTGCAAGCACAAGCACGTTGCTGTTGCATACCCCAAACACTGCGCATGCAACACCCCCATGTCCTCTGCTGTGCTTACCGCCGGCGACAGTGGAGTTAATGCTGGCGCAGTCCGCCACACTCTGCAATAGCTCTGCCTCACTGATCACGCCATCTCCATTCACGTCCACCATGGCCACAAACAGCTGTGTCTCTACGTCCGACACGCCCGGCACGGCCTGCGGCAATGACACGGTGCTGACAGATTCTGGTGCGTGCAAAATGTGCTGATGTGCATTAGAGCACCACCCAGCCTTAACCATTTTGCGGTCGCAGGCCATCCCACCTTTGCAAGCAGGGTCTTGACCTCCTGCATGGACAACGTCCCGTCGCCACCTGCATCCGCTCCCCGCATGAGCGCCGCCAGTTGAGACGCGCCACCCCCGGCTTTGAGCCACTGAGAGAAAACAGCAAACACGTTCCGCTTCTCTAGTGGCGGACCTGTGAGAGGGGTCACGCGGCGCGACATTCTCAGTGAGTTTGCGAACAGAACAATAGCCAGCAAAACAACGGCACGTGTGGCTAACGCAACACCGTCATTGTGCGCACCCTTCCCAAACGTACCGGTTCCTGCTGTGCTGGGTTGTTGTGGCCCGCCCGCTGGGGCCCCGGCCCCAGTACCCACCACAGCACCCGCCTGCAGGGTCAGGTGCAGCTAATCAGTACGATAACCTTGGTATCAGCTTCGTACTCTTGTCCAGCTACCCCTGCCTTACCTTCGCAGCTGCATCAGATAGGCTGTCCTTCTTGCCAGCGGCGTACTGAGCCGCACGTTCCCGTTTCGCGCTTAGAGCCTTCACCTCCTGCATTGGCATCGCACCACTTCCCACTCGCATGGCAGGGTCTAGATTCAAATCCCACGGGGTCCTACAACACACTGCATTTCTTAACATGGTTCTAATCCGCCTCCCCATCTTCAGCGTGCCTTACCGTCTGCACGCACTGACTGCTAATCAAGCGGCCTTGGGTACCCAGGACCTCAAACGATACGCCTGAAGCGCAGCCTTTTCCCCAGCCGTCGCCAGTGTGGAATATGATCTACAACAGTGAAAGTGCATTTTGGCGTTGCTGCTCAAGGCTCTCAAGTATTGGTCCTTCCAGCAACGGAACCCCACGACGGAACCCCGTCCCCGCAACCGTTGCCTGGATGGAACCACCGTGCTCCCCACCCACCCACCCCACCCCATAACCACCAGCCCTAGCTAGTCCCTGACATCACTGCCGACCAAAATAATTCGCAACGATGATGTGCCCCACATTGCGGCGAATGGGTTCACCATGAGTGCGTGAGTTTGAGGCTGTGGACCGCTACCGACGTGTGCTAACCCGCAACACACCTGATACTTGTGCTGCATGTCCAGACCCGTTCTGTCAAAAATTTCTTAGGCTAACGCCATTCACGTAGCTTCTGCCGTGACCGGTCAACGAATCCACGCGGCATGCGCGCGAATTCCGCGAAGACGCAGGCCAAGCGGCGTGTAACAGTTTCAAGCCGTACACCCTTATAGCATTTGGTTCATGAAAAAGATGAGTTGTTGACAAAACATTGGTGGAATCGAATAAGAAAGTTGTTTCAGCCCCTCAGCTTCAGCCTTTTGCGATTATGGCTTGCCCAAAATTGCCAGATGAAGAAACACTTCAACGGGTGGCAAAAGGTCGCACACTGATGCAAACCATGCATGGAGCCCGGATGCGGTAGGAGCGGCAGAGGGCGACAAGCGCTTTGCAGCTGGCACTTCCTCGTCAATAATTGAGCTTTTATACGCTTCCGCGCTGAACCCCACGCATCCTAACGCGCCCAGCGCGTCCGCTTATCCGCTCCTTTCATTATAACTTTCATGAGTAGCCAGGCTACACAGGAGCCGGTGCCCAGCTTCGAGGAGGCCGCTCAGGGCCTGGGGCCTGAGGCCACTGGCCTCACATTGGCGGGAGGGCTGCACACTGGGGGTTGACGAAAGAGCAGAATGGGCGGAGGAACCCCCCTTAATCCTTGGGCGCCAGCATGGACGCCCAGACAGCCGCCCAGCATTAACGCTGGCGCCATTGCGGCGGTTCCATTACAAGTGGAACCTTTTGACTTGATGCGCCTGCCGGATGCAGTGAGTTTCGCTGGGCGGTTTCGTCGCGTAGGGTCGCCATTTGCCCGCACAGTTCGTGCGGCGCTCACGCAAGCTTCGTGCTAGCCCCACCGTTCCTTGTACTTAGGCCGTTGGGCGGTGGATGCTAGTAACGCTCCAGTCACTGAGCTTCAACATGCTGAATGCAGGTCGTGACTACGGTTGTATCGTTTCTGAGCGCGCCGTCAGACGTGGTGCACTGTGCACTGGTCAGCAAGTCTCTGAGGCAGCACACGCAGGATGCAGAACTGGTTTGCGACACCCGGCGGCTGCGTTCTTCCTCCCTGGACGCGGGGGGACCGGGTGACGAGAGCAAGAAGCGGGAGCTGCTGGAGGGGATTTCAAAGAGCATGCCAGGTGCGTCGGCTACCTCTGTAGAGCGTAGGATTGTTGTAGAGCGTAGGATCACTGGCTGCGGTAAAAGCAACAGGAGAGGGGCGTGGCGTGTACTCCCAGCGGTGAAGCGCAATTTTGAGTTCTTTCTGCTGGCCTTTCCTCCACTCAGGCACAGTGGCGCTGCTGCTGCCCAGCCTGCCGCTGGAAGACAGCGAGCTGCTGCGCTGCGTGGCTTCCCTGCCGCGCCTGCAGCTGCTGGACGTGAGTAGCCGTAAGCTCACGCACAGCGGCGTGACAGCACTGCTGCAGTTGACGGGTGGCGGCGTGCAGGAGGGACAGCAGGACGGCGTGTATGAGCCGGCTGCCGGCAAGTGCCGCGCGCCGTACTTCATGCTGAATCTGCAGCGGTGCTTCCAGCTCACCACGGGCAGCCTGGACGCGCTGCTGGCGGCCCCCGGCCTGGCCTGCCTGGCCCTCAGCCACCTGGACCTGGGCCGCTGGGGCACAGAGCCCGAGGCGCTCCAGGGGCTGACTACTGCTGCGGGCAGTGCGGGCCGCTGCAGCTCCGAGCTGCAGGCGCTCGTCCTCCAGAACTGTCTGCGGCTGCATGCGGGCGCAATCGCAGCTCTAGCTGCGGCCGTGCCCAGCGCGCGCTTTCTCATGCTGGGCGGCTGCACCCTGGCGCTGGCGGCGTTCGTCAGTCCGCCGGCCGCCAGTGTGCCGCACCTGCCTCAGCCGATGCTGGACCTGCTACATGCGGCGTACAAGGCCGCACCCACCAGCACCTCGGCCACGGTTGCGGCCCACATCGGTGTGGCCCAGTGGCTGCTGGCGGCGGTGCTGATGCTGCCGCAGCTGGAGGCGCTGGACCTCACCTTCTTTCCCCTGCCACTGGTGGCGGTGGTGCGGCGGGTGCTGACAGACGCGGAGGTGCTAGCCGGGCTGGGGCGCACCCCCGTGGAGGTGTGGGACTTCGCCAGTGACGCCGCCACAGTTGTGGAACAGGCTCGGAGCCTGCTCCGCCGCCACTTGCGGCCTTTGTCCCCGTCAGCGGGTGACGGCGCAGTCACATGTGACGCGGCCAAGCCCGACAGCAGCGCAGGCTCCGCTGGCGCTCGTGTGGCTGACCTCCTTGCCGAGGAGGCAGTCAGGTGCGTCATTCGCTGCGCTGTTAACTCCAGCAACACCAGCCGCAGCACGCCGTTGCACATGGCTGCGATGACCGGTAAGACCGCCGGGATCCGCAAGCTGCTGGCGGCGGGCGTCATTGTCGACGCGCGCGACACCGGGGGCGCCACTGCCTTGTTTTTGGCGAGTGAGGCGGGCCACGCGGACGTGTGCACCGCGCTGCTGGCAGCGGGCGCCGACCCAACCATCAGCAACGCAGCCGGAGAGTCGCCCATGTACATCGCGGCCCTTCGCGGACACCTGGGCTGCGTGCAGGTGCGTCTGCCGTAGCGTTGCTCAAGCGCACGGGTTGCATGGAGCATTTACGGCCGGCTGTCTGGAAGAACCTCGAGGATTGTGCCAGGTCGTCAGCCAGCGCCCCGCGGATTGGTGCTGCTCAGTGTACTGACCCCGACGTTGTTGTCTGGTGCACCTCCATGCAGGCACTGCTACGGACGTGCACGGCCCGCGGCATTGAGTGGATGGACCCCGAGCTGTACGGCGACTCCTGGACGCCACTGCACGCCGCGGCGGTGGCGGGCCGAGAGGACGTGGCGGCCTGCCTGCTGCAGGTGCGGTTCCGCCTGCAGGCTTAGAGCGACATTAAGACTCGGGTTCCTCGTGCACCATGTGCACGCAGTATGGTAGTAGCATTGCACTACATGTGCACAAATAGATGTATCCAAGCATGTTTTCTTGAATTGTGGCTGACCTAGCGCTGCCCTGTCTCTCGCTCGTGTGTTGTCAGGCTGCCGGCGCGTCGGGCTCTGAGCTGGTGGTGGCGCCCAACAAGTATGGACAGAGCGTGGTGCACATTGCGGCGCGCAAGGGCAGCTCGCAGTTGCTGCGGCTGCTTCTCAGCGCTGGCGGTGTGGAGGCGGTGGTGCGGCGTGACGGCAGCGGGGACACGCCGGTAGACGTGGCGAAGAAAAATAGGCACACGGCAGCGCTGGCAGAGTTCAGGCGCGTGACGGCCATGGCATGAGGCCACCAAGCGGTGCGGACAGACCGTTGCAGCAGCAGCCCAGGGCAACAGGGGCGCTGCAATACTAAGTATCGCAGCACAGGACTGTCGAGAATGCAGTTAGAATCACGTTGCGCGACGGTGTGGTGACATGTAGGCTGAACGCGCATGCGCCTGTCGCGAAGGAAATGCTGGTTTGACATAGGCTTGGGTGGTACAATGATCACGTTTGACAGTATTGATTATGGGGGTTTGGGGTTGTTGCTGTTCGGTGTTACAAGAGGGGGCAATCTGAGCGCGCACGCACGGAGAGACCACCGAATGCTGCCAGGGACCAATTAATGCCCGAGTTTTTGGGCTGAGCCCCCCGACAACTGTGCTGCGTCTGGCTGCGGTTGGCTCTGCTGTGGCATCGCGATTGCTAGGCACCTGGTTTGGCTATGTGCCTGTGGAAACCGACCCCGGCTATGTCCGGGCGATGAGGATAGCCGGGCGATGAGGTTGTTCGGCCTCAGACTGTGGAGGGGCTCAGCCCCTTTTCCCGTGACCGGGGAACACTTGTCCCTGCCGCCTACGTTTCTGTAGCGCTCGCGGTTTGCGACAGTATGGTTTTGGTTTGACATTGATAAGTAGGCCTGCCCCTCCCCCAGAAACTGGTTGGGCTGACTATGAGATGTGTTGGTGCTTCATGTGCGCAACACAGCCTCGACACAGTGCCAGGGTTGCACCGTGCGAGGTGTGATGGTCGCCTGTCCCGGAGTGACATGTCGTGGTTAAGGCGTGGGCGAGGCGAGACGAGGGTGGGACCGTTTGGTGGGCATAATGTACTCACGTGGTCGCCACCGGGCCATGGTCCCACACGCCGTCTTCAAGTGTTTGGCAAGGGCGAGCCTCCCGCTTGCGGGTGCAGCCACCATTCACGCGGTAGCGCATGCGCCCGCATCCGCGCCACTTCCTTCTTACTTACTTCTTCTACTGGTTCACTACATGGCTGCGCGCTATGCTTAACGTCCACTTATCCGTTCTCGATCAGACAGCAATTGCAGCCTGCATCCTACTGCCTTAGACGACAACACACACTCGTTTCGTCCGCGCTCGCCGTTCCGCCTCCCATGTAGTGCTCTGGGTGTCAGTCAGCCTGCTCCTTTTACCTACTTGTGTCTATCCGTACCGGGCATCAGCATGGCTAACAGCAAACGGCGCCGCGTGGAGGTCACCGAGGCATCCGGCATCGCGGAGCAGGTCATCGCGCTCCATCGCAATCCTCGCCGCCCGCGCACGCTTCGCCCCCGGCGGACATGCCGCCCTCTGTGACAACCCGCGGGGTCATCTACGCCGCCCCCGCGGCCGCATCGGCTACGTTATTGGTGATTATTTGGTTTACTCCTGGGTTCTGTCTACTTGGTTGGCTTGCCCCTTCCCCCGAAGGGGGAGGGGCAATAGCCATTGCGGTCGCATCGAGTTCCCGCAGCGGGGCCCTCCCGGTTATTCCAGTTTTGACTTGAGTTATAACCTTGAAACCCGAGCGCAGCGAAATTTGTCGTGCAAATAATGCGCCTTTCTATGTATGTATTGCAAAGCGTAACATTATGAAAACGCAAGCCCTATGCCAGAGCGGGGTAAACGCACAAGCGCAGCGTTTGCATTAGAGCTCCAGCGCAACATACAATGTATCACAATTTGTATCGATAATTAAGGCTCCCGGCACGGAAGGACGCAAGACGGAGGAATCGACGCGTTGGAGGATCCCGGAAATTGCGCGCGAAAGCGCAAGGCGCAAAAGGTTGGCGCTATCTGTTTTAGTTTCCCCGTAATGACGAATGCCGCGTTCTGTATTCTGCTCGCACATCACCCGGCACATCGGCGTTACTCTCGCCCGCTTCTCGCTGGCTTCCACGCCCTGAGTCCGTGCCCCCGCTGAGTCCGAGCCCCCATCCCCGCTCACTTACCCACCCCCAGCCCGCGGCGCCCTGAGCTACCGAAGGCAATATCATGACCGGTAGTATGGCTGCTCGCAGCCCCCAGCAGACCTATATGATACTTCCACCATCCGCCAGTCCATCCCACCCCACCCCATCCCCACACCGCATTCCGGGGCGCACGGCATGGAGCGCCCTGAGGGGGGAGGGGCAAGCCGGAGTACTGCGTAGCGGTAGGTGTTTTGGGTTCCTGTGCCGCCGCCCCCGCGGCCGCCTTGGCGACGACGTGCCGCCGCCCCCGCGGCCGCATCGGCTACGCTGCGCCGCCCCCGCGGCCGCCCTGGTTCTGCGCCGCCGCCCCCGCGGCCGCCCTGGCTACGTGCCGCCGCTCCCACGGCCGCCCTGGCTACGTGCCGCCGCCCCCGCGGCCGCCTCGGCTACGTGCCGCCGCCCCCGCGGCCGCCTTGGTCACGTGCCGCCGCCCCCATGGCGGCGTGTCGCCGTCGCGTCATCCCAAAAGGAGTATTCGTTGCGGGCGTGCGCGGCGGCGGCCTCCCAACCCATACACAGCCCTCTGGAGATGACGCCACCGGCGATACCGGCCGATCCAGGGGTTTCAGTGTGTCGAGTACCGTGTGCCTTGCCTGCAGTGCCCCTAGCCCACGCATGCACACCCCACTAACGCACCTGCCCCCACCCGGCCGGCAGCCGCCGCCCCGTGCGGCTGCCGGTTTCCTGACGGGTGTGGGGAACCGCAATGCGGTCCGCATCCGTCACCGGCTTGCTGTCTGCACCCCTTGCCTCTTGTCTGCGTATGCTTGCGTCCCTTGCCGCCCCCTTCGGAGGATTCGTTTGCGTTTGCTGCTTGTGGCTTCCTGGTGTCGCACGGCATGCACCGCACGCGCCCATGCCGACCGCAGTGCGACCGGGATGAGCCATGCAGAGATCGCGCTGTCGTTACTTCCTCGGCCGCCCAGCGCCCTTGCTCATTTAACCGCATCCATCACTTCCCCGTACACTTGTTCTTCGTTTACTCACCCCGCGCAGCGCACAGCCACAGCCCGCAGCCCGGCTTGCGCACCATGTCCTCGCGGTTGCTTTGGGGTTGACGTTGCTTGCCTCGCGCCTCGCGCCATAGCTTCTACGCTGCAGTGCATCACGCCTCCTGTCCCTCCCTCCCTCCCTTACATGTCGTGCTGGGCACCGGTGGCGCTGGTGTTCTCCAGGTTGGTTTCGGGCGCATCCTTTCTGGTAGTCCCACCGCCAGCCCGGCCGGCGTCGTCCAGCCCAGCCATCCCAATACAGCAGCCAACTTCCGTCAGCCAGCCATGGGCGCGACCGTCCACAGCGTTTACCGTCGGATACGAGGTAACATGTGAATTCGCAACTTGCGCTACTGACTGCCTACTCTCGTGCCGCCTGCAAGCCCACTCCGCCTTCCGCTCGGGTCTACGAACGCATTAGTTCCGCAACACTCGTCAATAACGCCCCGTCAAACCTACTACAGCTGGATTCCGCTTGGACCCGCCCTGACCCACGTGGTCGCTGCGTGAGGTCTAAACAGAATCTACAGTGCCCTCCACGGGTGCGACATGCCCCCACGCTATTAGGGCATCTGTGGCTCTCGCCAACACGGCGTCCCCACACGCCGAAGCAATGTGTTAAGTTTCACAGGACAGGCGACCACTCAGGACGATGTATGAGGGCTGGCGCTGAGACAGAATCAACCTATCTAGCGCTCCTCACAACGGACCTAGGCCGGGCGGCTGGGGAGGACAGCATCAACCTGTCCTCCAGACTCTGCACACACACGCTGCAGCACGCACACACACACACCGTGACCCATAAAGCGCAACATTCAATTATTACTGGAAAGCGCATGGCGTGCTCGTAAGCCAACTGTGCTTTCTGTAGTAGGGTTGCCGGTTGCGCCAAAGCCTACCTAGCCGTTGATTAGTCACGTCGCAACTTGCGAGCATGCGTTGGCTCCAAGGTTGGCTCCGCTGGTAGTCCGGTGGGTGGGCAGATGAGAAGGGCCACACATCATTTTCACACCGGCCATGCCCACCAGGACCCTGAGTTGGAAGCCCGAGAAATAGAACCGTTACCGTACTCTCCATCTACTGACTTCCCATCTGCGGATCCTGCCAGGCCGCAGCGTGGGGACGGGCGGCGGGGCTCGACCCCCCCTCAACAGCCTGGTGCGTACACTGATATGGCACCTAACCCGTAAGCGAGCACAAAAGCAGAGTTGACAAACACCGTGCATGCACATTTGCCATCCATTAATGTTTCGCATATTCGTATCACAAGCATGTGCATAAGCATCCAGAGAACAAGGATCTCGGTATCTATCCATTCTTGCTCATACTAAGCGGCCCTCCGTGTGCGGCGCCGTGACGCGCCCGCCGCCTCGTCTTGAGCCTCATCCTCATCCTCGTCTGCGGCACCAGCGGCCTCATCCGGCTGCCCCTGCGTTCACAGGCAGTAATACCAGTTGCACATGTCGTGACGGCAAGGGTAAGGCAAGGATAACCTTCCGTGGAGGCACACAATCACGTGGAGGCACACAGACACGTGGCGGCACTCACAGAGGCGCCTGCGTCATCCTCCCCAGCAGCCAACTCGCCGTCCGGCTGCACCGCGTCCGTCTTCTTGGCAGCAGCAGCAGCAGAAACAGCAGCAGCAGCAGCAGCCTGGTCCTTGCGGTCCTACGGAGCCACAGGCGAGGATATCATGCGGTTTAGAGCTCATACATGGAAACTTGCATTGATCTTGGCGACAGGGCGGCGCATCTATCTGGCAATAGGGCGGGTTCGCGCTGTCAGTCGCGCTGTCCGTTGCGCTGTGGGCCCTGGCTGGTCTGCGCTCCTGCCTCGCGCAGACGAGTGTACGCGCCACCTCTTTCTCACCTTCCGGCGGCCGCTGGTGCGCACGATCATGAGCACGGTGAGCAGCAGCAGCGGCGTGACGCCAATGAGCAGAACGATGCCCTCGGGGTTGTCGCGCAGCCACTCCAGCAGCGGGTCCAGGGCGGGCGCCAGGGGGCCCAGGGCCGCACCCGGCTGAACGTGGGAAGGGCGCGCAGCGCGTGTTAGCATAGCGTAAGATGTGTCTAGAGCCCCGAGCGCATTAGAACATTGCATTTAATGCCCACACGCGCCCTCCCAGCTCCTGCCCGGTTTATTTTGGGATTTAAGTGATACATGCCCCTTCCCACCTCAAACAGGTTGAGGAAGCTGTCTGCCAGCGACTCCAGTTGCTCACTACCGCGCCGCCCGCCGCGGCCCTTCTTGCGGTTCTTTTTGCGCTCCTCGCGCTCCTTGCGCTTGCGCTCCTTGTCAGCATCCTGGTTGGCTTTCAGTTGCGTCTCAAATGCCTTGACCTTGAGTGCAAGTCGTTGGGAGGGGGCGGCAACATGCACAGAAAATCTGACATTGGCTCGAGGCATACGAATCAACCGACAAAATCGGTATGCCCGAACACTACCGTATCAAGGGCTGTACCGGCGCACCCCCCTCCTCACCTCCTGCTCGTGTCGCGGCTTCCACAGCTGCTCCAGCGCCAATGCCGCCAGCTGCGGGTCGCGGGTGATGATCAGGTTGTCAAACATGTAGCCGCTGTCAATGGTCCACAGCTCCAGGGCCACGCCGCCTATGGGCGCCACGCTGCTGGTGATTGGCGCCTCGTCCTCATAGAAGTCGGGGTTGGGGATGAGGCGCTGCGTCCAGGGGCCCTGGGGGGAGGGAGGAGCGATTGCAGGTGGGGACGGGCCACAGCCATGAACCAGGTGGCCCAGACCATCACCGTCTTGCTGTCTTGCACGTGCACGTGTATGGTAAGGCCATCCGGTCCAGAGCCCACGCCCCAGCTGCCGGCCCCGGCCCCGCCGCCCACCTTGTAGTCGGGGTTGTCGATGACGGGCGGCTTCCAGACGCCCTTGTACGCGGGGTTGGGCTTGAGCGGCCGCTTCCACTGGCCACACCCCACCTGCACATGTATAGCTTTGTCGCTTACAACGTATGCACTTGCAGCGGGTCCGCGCCATTTTATGGGCACGGACCATGCAGTTGACTGCCCTAGGCCCCAACACCATCCCCACCCCACCTTGCACTTAGGGTTTACGATCTGGTTGGGGGTCCACTCGCCGTCCTCCTCGTCGTCCCACTCCTCAGGCTTCTTGGCGGCTGAAGATACATGGAAAGCGAGGGTGCCACGTTCAGGGGTAACTAAGGGTACGCCGGGATGAGTACAAGGATTTCGTGATCGATCCACTATTGCTCATACTAAGCAGCCCTCCGTGTGCGGCGCCGTGGCCCCCCCCCCCCGCCGCCTCATCTTGAGCCTCATCCTCGTCTACGAGGCCAGCAAGAACGGCTTGCACGGTAGCACTCTTCGCTGATGCACGAGAGCTTTCTTGCGCAATTAAAAGCCTTAGTCGCGCTTGCTCCGAAGCATGCAGACAGCGACCTCAGGAAATTTCCCAGGGTGGAGCTGTTCCAAGCTTCACTGCGCGCGTCACCTGAGACCACCCGACCCAGCCTCATGTTGCAGCCCCTTCCTCTCGCACCTGGGTCATCAATCATTGGTGACTCGTTGTCCAGCCAGCCTGCCAGCGGGGAGGCCATGATAAGCTTTGAATGCTGAAGCAGCCAAAAGGCAGTGGGGCAGGTACACCCTGGTATGCTGTCACGTGTGCATGGTGTACAGCGTCGGTGCCGGGCATCCACCACACGTGCCACAAACCCACCCGCAGGCCTCTGTTCATGGCCTCAAACCCACCTCGCGGCTTGGTCGCCGCCTCGTCCTCCACCTTCTCCCTGTCGTCCCAGTCAGCCGGCTTGGTGGCGTTGGGGTCAGGGATACTGCACAGTCAGGGGAGGAATGGTTCAAGGCTCGTTGGCGGAGGTGCAATGGACCCGTGTGAACTTTCAAGAGCAGCTAGGCTAGCAGCTAAGGGCCAGCAACAACGGGGTCGCCTTGACCATCCGCCGCGGACTTTCCCGTGTCCACTTGCCCGGCACTACCCCGCCCGCCAGGTCGCCTCGGGGCTAGCCGGCACTCACACGGCCAGGTCCACCCAGTCGGCGGGCTTCGTGTCCTCGGGGTCCGGCACCTCGCGCGGCGGCCGCAGCGGCGGCGCCACCACACCCTCCGCCAGCAGGTCGCCACTGGACTTGACCTCGCCGTCAATGGAGATCTCATACTTGTGGTCCGGACTATGGAGGTGGGCGGGCCAGGCATGCTCCAGTCGTGCACGTTTGGAATTAGAGCAGACTTCAAGCATACACACATGCCCCCTGGACTCGGGCACATCACCCCTACCAGCACCAACACCACCAGATCGTTGCCCCCAGAGCTCCTCAACGACTACATGGCTAAAACTGCAGCCTAGTGCCTGCGCCCGCCTCCCACGCCCCTCCCTCCCACACCTCACACCTGATCTTGAGCGTGTAGGTGTGGGTATAGTCGGAGGCGTCGGGCACGGGCGGTGAGGCCAGGTGGCGCTCAGTGATGGTGCCGTTGCCGGGGTTGCGGGCGCGCAGGATGAGGTGAACCTGGAGTTGCGATGCAAGGAGGCAGCGTAAAGTGGGTGCAAGAACGGGAGCAGTATACTGAGCGCGGCCAGGCTCTGAAATCTCAACACCGAGTAAGTGCACAAACGGCTTCCACCTGCCACCATCGTGCTGCTTGCAGGCCCTTCGCCACGGCTTAGGCCCACATCTCCGCCTGCCCTCGGCCGCACCTTGCCGGGCCCTCCGCACTTGTCGGGTCCGAACATGATGGAGTAGGGGGTGGAGTCCACTAGGCCCTCGGGCGCCAGGGCGGAGTCGGCAGACAGCAGCTTGAGGTAGGCGCCGCCACAGGTCACGCCCTCGCTGAGGGTGAAAGGGCGCGCAGAGGGAGGCCAGAGCAGGAACAGTGTGGTCACATGCGAAGCGCACTGACCACCAGCGCACGTCCCCCTGCGTGGCCTTGCTCCGCCCGCGCCAAGCGCAATGTATCGGCCCAGTGTGTCCGGCTCCCACCCCAACAGCCCCGGCCACAGTTCTGGCTCGCGCTTCTGCCATGTCAGTAACTGGCCCTGTCGGCCCTGACCCAGCGACCCCCCGCCGCCCTCCTGCTGCCCTCGCCCCCACCTGTACTTGACCTCATACTGCACCACCAGCGGCGCACCCGGCCCCACCACCGGCTCTACGGGCGCAGCCAGCAGTGCGACCACGCCGTAGTGCTTGTTCTTCTCCGGCACCTGCACAGGGTGGCGGTGCGGGCAGTGGACGAGTGACGGCAGGGGCGAAGGGCTGTGCTGGCGGTCCAGCTGCTAGTTAACCTGCTTGTTCACCCGTCGGGGCCAACCCACCTTCAGCCCCGCGTCAGTCCAGTCCTTGGCCTGCGGGTGACAGCGTTGCAGAGTTACATCATGTGTGTATGGGGCGTAAGGGATGGCGATGGACCTCTTGAACCGGTCAACACACTGTGTGCACGGTTGGGGTTGTGCACCACGCGCGCCCCTGCTTGCCTGGGCGGTCGTGAAGCGCCCCGTGTACTTGTCGGCGGTGGAGTGTTTCCACCGTTCGCTCCAGTCGGATCCGTCGAAATCGTCAAAGAACAGAACAGACGTTGAGGACTTCAGGTGGGACTTCACAAGTTCGGCATCCTCCGCTGCGCACACCACCGCCAACGCTAGGGCAGCGATAAGCACTGAAACACGAGGCGCAAGCGCCATTGTGTGGACGGCTCAAGCTGCACTGTGTTTGTGACAATCGGTCGATCGCAATTGTTTTAGAATTAAAAGCAGTGTCACGCTAGCTGGATTTCATGTTCACTCAGTAAGAAAGCCAAGGAAAACAGTTATAATCTGTGTCTGTCAGGAAGGGTGCAGCTGTGCTCGATCCGCAAGCCACGATGGGTACCGGCAGAGGTTACATCTCACGGGTTACATCCAACCAACATGTCTTTACCCGTTTCTAAACAAGAAAAGGTGGCTCTCCCTTGCAAGGGAAAAGTGGGCTGAGCCCACGAACAACCTCATCTCCCGGACGTAGCCGGGTTCGGTTTGTGCAGGCACCGCCCGCCATGTGCCCAGTCGCGCCCAGCAATCAAGCACTAGTGCAGCAGGCAGCAGGCCAACCAGACAGCAAGGAAAACCTCTCAACACCCCTGCCGCTGCAGCCGACTGCCCGCTACGCCATGCTCGTCAGCACAGGTCGCTAACCAGACAACACCGGCAGGTCTCAACCTACGCGCCGGCGCCGCTTTGAAGGCGGCGCCGCGCTGTCCTCCTCCACGTGGCCTTGCCCGCCCCCTCTGCTCCGAACATGCGCGCCACCACTGCCGCTGGGCCCAGGGCCCGTGCCCGCTTCTAAACAAAGGGGCGCGGCATATCTACGCCGTAAATAACTGCCATCGCGCGACACCGACACAGTGTGTTGATCGCCAATAGAACAACGTAATGCGTCCATGAAGTGCCGTTGAACGTGTTAGGCATTTGATCCCCATTGGAGCATTTGAGTCTTGGGTTCTGTGAGCCACGCATGGACAAATTAAGGACGCCATGTCCCTCTATCTACCCCACCGCCGTGTCAGCGCTCTGCACTCCCAAGCCATGTCCCTCCACCAGCATGCAGCCTCCATCAGTGTGCGGCCTCGGACATCTGGTGCCCACCGGTCTGCGGGGGGTGTGTGGGGGGGGGGGGAGAGGGAGGGGGTGGGTGGGGGGGGGAGGGAGGGGGTGCGCACCCGTGGAGGACACTGTAACCACTCTCTCGTCCACGTGTACACCCGTTTGAGGGCTTCCACTGTTCGGTGCGGTTTTTGGTGTTGGTCAGATCATCCTGCAGCGCCTTGAGGTCGACCAGCTGCGCTGGGTAGTCCACCGGCACTCCTCAATGCGGCACGGCAGACCGCACACGGCGCATCTCAAACGCCTGCACGAACCCCGTGCCAGCCGTACACCTCAGAGCTGTGTACACCATGGCTGTACACCCTGAGCGTGCCTTCTGGTCGCAACCCAAAGTCTCTGCTAATACCGTAGTGCAGCTAGTTGTGCACGTGCGCACGTGCGTCCCAGCATGCATAAGCGTAGCGCTCCCATACCGCCAGCTTCATAAGGTAGGATGTGTGAGGCTGGCGGTGGCAGTGAAGGCAGCCACAGCGAACAAGCCGCGCGGCTGCGCCGGTAACGAGCGGTAGTCCCACCCATGATTGCCCGGCGCCAGCCCGCCGCAGACACGCATCCTCTTTCACGCTGCCAAAGTCACATTCAGTTGTACCATAATGAGACAACAGTTTCTCGCCCCATATTGCCGCAGTTGCAAAACGCTGCCAGCGCACAAGCGACACATTGAGTGCAGGGACACACTGCCGTGTGGGTGTCTGCGCGTGTGGGGCACAGTGACTATAACCAGTCCCGAAGGCATTGTTTGCTACACTAGACTAAGAAACATTAATGCAGGCTCAAGGCCGTTGATTACAAGCTCGAGGAGGCTGGGGTCGGTGCGTTAAAAGGCCTCGGCTGGCGTTGTCACGACGGTGTCATGCCCCTGGTTTATGTACAGGCTCAACTTGTGATGCATGGAACCCAGAGAATTAGCCTTGCCAAATAACTCGGGCCCTAGGAAATTAACGGAATCGGCGCCGGCCCATTCCGCCGCTCGCGAAGGCCCTGTATAGTCAGTTTGCGACCATTTACCTTCCTCTCTCTCGTGCTTTTTAGGCCGCTAGCTCAAAAAAATGGCCGTGGGTGTTAAGAAGCCGGCCGCCAAGGGCGCGGCGAAGAAGAAGGCCCTGGTCTTCACCATCGACTGCTCCAAGCCGGTGGAGGACAAGATTATGGACATCTCCTCGTTTGAGAAGTTCCTGATGGACAAGATCAAGGTGGACGGCAAGACCGGCGTGCTGGGCGACTCTATCAAGGTGGCCAAGGAGAAGACCAAGGTCACCGTGACTGCTGAGTCCCAGCTGAGCAAGCGCTACCTGAAGTACCTCACCAAGAAGTACCTGAAGAAGCACAACGTGCGCGACTGGCTGCGCGTCATTGCTTCCAACAAGGACCGCAACGTCTACGAGCTCCGGTACTTCAACATTGCCGACAACGAGGCTGAGGACGAGGAGTAAGCGGCCTGTAGCAAGCTGGAGTGGAGCTCTGGGCGTGGAACTGGCGGCCGCCGCATGCGATGCAGCTGAGTTGGCGGCTGGAGCTATGCGGCGAACGTTCAGTTCGCGCGTTTTGGACGGGCGTGCTGGCGCTGTGGAGCGTGTGCGGCCGGTGCAGCCGGGTGGTGAAGGGATTGTAACGAGAGAAATGTCCACACTATTGCCTCTCTATGTGCCTCATGGATGCAGCAGCGAATTCAGCAGTTGGGGCGGGAGGGCTGGCTTCGGCAGCCTGGAGCAGCCAAAGCAGTTGGTCAGCGCAGGCGAGCGGCCCCGGCGAGCAGGTCGGGTGAGTGGGGTTGTGGGGAGGCGTGGCTGTGGGCTTGTGGGGCGAGGCGGGAGGCTGCCTCACAGGCCCCGTCCGACTTGGGGGCTCGGGGATTGTGCTGGTGGTTGTACAGAGCGCGTGCGTGCAGTTGGAGTGCTCAACGTGGTGTGCTGTGGTGGTTTGCGGGCGTGTGGGTGGGTGGGCGGGCGGACAAGTTTAGGCGCCGGCAGGGACGGGTTGCACGGATGGGCACCTCAATGGGCTTCGGGTGCGCTTGCGCGGTGTTACGCGCCGCGCAGTGTGCAGATATGGCGTGCTTCGGCGGGGCGTGGGTCAGTTTGGGATTTGGAGGTTCGCCAGGCACTTGCAACCGACTGCGGGCGAAGCTTGTTGGCGGGCTAGTCCGGGGATGTGTTGGCGCTTTCACTGTGCAAATGCGCGGCCATTTCGCCGTTGGTTGGCGCGTGTGCGGTGGTGCAAGCGCAGGGTGAGCTCTCTCATCGCTCCACGGGCGTCGGCTGATGGGGGGGGCCATCGTGTCGCGGACTAGCTCTTCAACCCTACCTGATTAATTTCGTATGTGTACTTGCATCCCAGTTTGGGGCTTGGCCATTTGTAGCTGGCGTTTGTGTGGGTGTGTGGGGGGGCGAGGCTCGGGGCGCGTGTTACAAGTTTGCGCAGTTGTTGACGTGTTGTTGGTGCGTGGAGTGTGAATTGCGACGGATGTTGCGTGTTTCATGGTTTGCGTGGAGGCGGGGCGGGCGCCGGATTGGGGGTTGGGGGGTGGAGAGTCTACCGCAGCCAATGCAGCACACAGCAGCCAAAATGCAGCCTGCCTTGCCAAGGCTTCAGCTGGATTTGTTTATACAGCTCAGCATTTCAATCTCACTGCAAACATTATGCGAACCGCCATGCATTTAGCGCAGCCTCAGTGCCACACCAACTTGTACGCGCTGCCTAGTCGTCAGCTGGCACTGTTCAAGCCATGTCCTGTACGCGTCGCTAGCTCAAAATCGCTAAAACGTCAGCTGCGTGCGGTGTCCGGCCAGGTAAGCAGCAGTCGAGGCCGGAATACACAAAGAGATTCTGATGGATGATAATTTGCTGTTTCGTTGCTGCCCCAGGAACTGTATGAACTATCTGACCAAGCCCAGGATCTGGTACAAGGGCTTTTCGCTGCAGGGCAAAGCGCCGATGCGCTGGTGTCGCAGCAACTCACTGGTGCGTCGTGTGTGGCAGACGTCGCTGGGGCCAGCTCGCTAAAGCGCGCTTGGATTTTGAACACGCAGGTGTCACGCCGTTGACATACCTGGCAGTGCTGGGTGCGGGTCTGGTGACGAGCCTGTCGCCTTGCACGCTCAGCGTGTTGCCCCTGACCATCGGGTACATCGGCGGGTATAGCCAGGACGACAACGGCAATGGTGCCAGCAAGCCCAACCTGGGACTGCAGGTGAGCTATAAAAGCAGTTGCCAGTATCGGGTGGATGGGATGCACGGGTCCTGACAGCGCGCCAGGGGCATCACATAGTCTCAATGACTGGCCCTTCACTTGCAGGCCGTGTCGTTCTCGTTCGGCCTGGCCACCACGCTAGCGGTGCTGGGCGTGGTCAGCTCCTTCCTGGGCCGCGCCTACGGCCAGATCGGCAACGAGCTGCCCATCGCGGTGGGGCTGGTGGCGGTGCTGATGGGGCTGAACCTGCTGGAGGTGGTGCAGCTGCAGCTGCCCTCGCTGATGCCGGATGTGGACGTGCGCAAGGCCCCAGTGCCCCCAGCGCTGCAGGCGTACCTGGCGGGCGCCACATTCGCACTGGCGGCATCTCCGTGCAGGTGGGTGGGCGTATGAGCGGGCTTGGCTTGCATGTGCATTATGTGCGCGTGTGGCGCATGTGCGGGACTTGTAGCCCTTTCATCGTCAGCTTGAGCAGTGCTTACGTCTGAATGAGTCGCACTACGCCTCTCGCGACGCTTGCATTTCCCTCCATACATCCCAGTAACCACTAGCACCCCACCTGAGTCGCATCTAATTGTTATTTGTCATGGCGCAAGCGATCCGAACACTCCATTCCCCTCAACAGCACACCGGTTCTAGCCACGCTTCTGGCGTACGTGTCGTCCACCCGCGACCCGCTGGAAGGCGGCAGCCTGCTGCTGGCTTACACGTGCGGCTACGTGGCGCCCCTGCTGCTGGCGGCCTCGTTCACGGTGCGTGCGCTGAGGGAGAAGGCGCAGAGGGCAGAGATAGAGGACATAAGGATTGCAGGGTGGATGAGGCTGCTTCTTGGTTGAGAATTCGGGATGTGCGCTGGTGTCTGGGTTACACCTGATCGGCAGCGGTGCGTTAGTGGTGCGGCGGCATGAAGGTGGAGCTACGAGAAGGCGCAGTGTTACATGCAGGTACACATACAGCACGAATACACGCCCCCGTCTTGCGCCCCCTGTCTAGTCCCCGTTTCTTTCATTTTGCTCGCGTCCATATCGTTCCCTGCCCCCTCGTCCTGTCCCTTCTTTCCCTCAGGGCACTGTGAAGCAGCTCCTGGCTCTGCGGCAGTACTCGGCCTGGGTGACTCCGGCCAGCGGGGTACTGCTGGTGGCGGGAGGAACATACACGCTACTGTCGCGCCTGGTGCCCTCGTGAGCGACCCCCCTTGAAGTCGGATGTAGGCTGTGTCTGGGCGGGGTCGAGAGGTTATGGGCCGAGCCCAACCAGTAGGACGCAGGATGATGGAAAAGGTTGTCAACCGCAAGTAGCGCAGACGAAATGGACGATGAACACAGAGGGCTGACGAGGGCCGCCGCTGGCAAACTGCGTAGACGCTGGTCGACGTGATGGCTGGGCTGGCGGACGGCTGGCGGGTAGGCGCTGGAGGCACCGGAAAACACGCTGGGCCACAGAACCAACCTGGAGACACCGGCGCCCACCGATGTGTCAGTTGAAGGGCTCATCAAGCTTTGACTGGAATAGGTGTAGCTATTGCATGTTATGAATTCGGTGTGAGCTGAATTGGGCAGCTAGATGTCGAGTGTCAGGACCATTACCAGGGTCAGAATGGAGGCGGGGGGGTCGGGCTGGTGGACCGTGGTGGACACAAGACACGGCTCCCCGCAGTTTCCCTTGTTTGATCGTATACCACTGACGCAGCTCGGATCGCTTACCATGCATCACTCAATATTCCCTATCTGCACAACATTCTTGCTTCTTTGTGATTATACAAGAAACGCATTCTCGGCTTCAACTGGTCGGACGAGTCTTGGCCTTTCCAAACTGGGCGTCCGCGAGCGTCCAATCCATGAGAAAACGCTATTGATAGCTTACAAAGCATTCAGACTTTGTTTCATTTTGGCGCGGTCCTGGAGTGCAGCTGCAGACAGCGGAAGCCTTTTGCAAGTAGCTTGGGCCTCTACTGTTTATATCTGCTATACTTGATACTTGTGTTACATACTCGCACCCTCAGCCACGTCTGAAGGTAACGATTAGTAGGTACCCGCTGCCTGGTAGCGCCGCTGCCGACCCTGCGGGACAGGACCTGCTGGGGAACCTGCACCCGTCCAGTTACGTATCCCGCCCAACGCCTCGCACAGAGACAATCGTGACCACAACAGCCCAGGCGCCTTACCAGCCGGTGGCACTCAGAGCGTGGACGACTTGCCGCGGGTAGCAGGTAGCAGGTAGCGGACTCAGCAGGCAGGCAGCGGGCAGCATGTGCCGGGCGTTGTTCTGCTGCAATGCCTGGGACGTGGGCTTGAGAACTCGGTTCACAGCAGCCAAATGGTTCTACTGCGTTGGATTTTCGGCGACAGCTATCGCGGTAAGAGGTGATGCAAGGTACTACTTCACATTGCGCACCGCAACCTCTCGGCACGGCTGCATTGCACATCAACACGCACACGCCACGCACGCCGGCATGCACCCACGCTCAGGTGTGGTGTCTGAGGGACTACGGCGGCGGCTTCATGGCCAACAACATCAGCTCGTTCAGTGACTGCCTGTCGGTGAGCCGTGAGCGCCGGGGGCTGGGCTGGGGCGCGGTCGGGTACCTAGCCCCTGACTCCTGGTGACGGGCCAGTGCATAAGCCGAGCATTACGACGCGCATGATGAACGAAAACCGCCACCCAACACATGCCTCACCTTACTCCGGGCCTGATGCCTCAGGCTGACAACCAAGACGCCGTCGAGGAGTGCGCGGGCCAGCAGGTGTGTGGGTGACGGGTGGAGGTAGTGGTGGTGGTGGTGGTGGGGGTGTAGTGTGGGTGGCATTAGCGAACTGGGGGGCGCGCAGGCTAATCCTATCTGTCTGACAATGTGGCTGCGGGGCCATGTATAGTACAACTCAGCACCTTGCCTTGTCCATTTGGTGTCGCTCGCTCCTGCGCTCCGGCCTCAGGTGGCTCTGCGTGTGTCTCTGGCGAACCTGGTGTTCTTCGGGGCACACCTCCTGGCTTGCGTTGCCCTGACGAGGGTGGAGGACGTGCGGGTGAACCTACACGCAGGGCTGTGGGTGTGGCAGGTGCGCGGAGGGCAGGGGAGCTTATCGAGATGCACGTGATGAGGGCGGTGTTTCAGGGCATCGGGTCTGGTACCCATCCACCATAACCCCTCGCGCTTGCCCTGCGTCGTAGTGCCCGCCTGCCCACCTACCCCACCTCCCACTTGCAGGTGCTGTCCTGGCTGGGCCTGCTGGTCGGCTTCATGTGGTTGCCCAGCTCCATCTTGTACGGCTACGGCCAGTTTAGCCGCTACGCCAGTGGGCTGTTCCTGGTGCTGCAGCTCATACTGCTGGTCAACTTCGTGTACGAGGTGGGGGGGAGGGGTGGAGATAGCGGGGGCTCGGGTGGGGGGAGTGGGGAGTGGGTAGGGAACTATGGCAAGAACAGTGAAGCGCAATGGCCGTTAACCGTTCCTCCGGCTTTTGTAATAGTTTGCCCTTGCTGCGCATGGCCTTGCGCGGCCTTGCAGATCAACGAATGGCTTGTGGATACGGACAACAAGGCGGCCTGGGCGGTGCTCATTAGCGGGGCAGTGGCGGCCTTCTGCCTGGGACTGGTGAGCGCGGCGGGGGGGGGAGGGAGGTTGCCGGGACCTGCACGAGTGGGTCAGGGGCCCAAATGTTCACCGCCGGGTGCCGTGCACAGGAGGAAAGGGGCCTGTGCCGGTAGACCTCATGCGCATGTGGCCCATGCCTCAGGCTCTCAACGCCACTCACCTACCCCTCACCTCCTTCCCCCTGTTCAGGTCCTCACCGGCATAGACTACCACTTCTATGCGCCCCGCGCATCATGCTCCCTAGTGAGTGGTGTCCACGACTCGGGTTTTGGTGGTGATGGGCGCCTTGCGTTTGTGCATACTTGCCTCCCCACCGTGCTGGAGCATTCACTGTCCTCGCATACGGCGTACCGGCACGTGTACATGCACACTAGGTTTCGTGCTAAGTACGCGCCTCGTAAGCGCCCGGCGCTTTGACCTAAGAACGGAATCTGTGCTCCTTCCCGTGCTCGTCAAGAACCTTGCCTCACTCCCATGCCTCCCCCCATCCTCCAAGAACATCTTCTTCGTGACGTGGAACCTCATCATTGGTCTGGCGCTGGTGGGCGTCCTGTTCATCCCTGGCCGGGCGGCCTCCGCGGGCCTGCTCACCAGCGGCTGCGTGTGGCTCTACTGCTCCTACCTCATCTACTCAGCGCTGGCGTCCGAGCCCGTGCCCAGCGACTGCGCCCGGTCCGGCGGCGTGAGCGCGGGCTGGGTGGGTGTGGTCGCGTTCTTCATCGCTCTGGCTGCAGTCATGTACTCCACCTACTCGGCAGGTGGGTGCGCGGCGGGCCACAAGGGGGGGGGGGGAGTTGCATGTAATGCCAGGGGGCGCCTCCCCATGTGGGGGCGCCGCCTAACCGACCCGCCTCAGATGCATCATACGTACGCGGCCCGCCTAGACCTGCCTAGTCCTGCATGCAGCGTCTGCTGCGCGCTGTTGGCCGCTGCAGACACACGTCTGTCGCTACCTCACGACACACTGTTTCGGCTGTCACGCAGCCGTTCCCTCAACGCGCCGGTTGCCAAACGTCAACCCATCCCCCTCTTGCCTCCACCTCTACCCCCAGGTATCTCCAGCAAGGACATGTTCGGGGTCAAGGGCGGCGACGAGGCGGAGCTGCCCTACCGCCCAGACTTCTTCCACGTGGTGTTCTGCACGTGAGACCCCGCGGCAGCGTGCACCTGAACAGCCTGCACTGCTCCTGGCCGCCTCAGAACACCGAACATAAAGCCCGTCACCCCCCGGGCCCTGCACTGAACGCGTGCGTATCACGTTCCGCGCTCACTCCAATTGCGGTGTATCGCCAGCACGTGCTTCCTAGACTGATGCCCCTTGGGTTTTGCACGTCCGCGCACACACGCGCGCCCGCAGGAGCTCCGCCTACATCGCCATGCTGTTCACCAACTGGCAGGTGTCACACTTCTCGCCCGGCTTCACGCCCGACACGCGCTCCTCCTGGGGCTCCACCTGGGTCAAGGTGGCCAGCAGCTGGGCGTGTGCGCTGCTGTACGGCTGGTCGGTGGTGGCGCCGGCCATACTCAAGAATCGGGACTTTGGGCCGTCGGTGTGAGCAGGGGCATGCGCGCTAGGATTTGGTGTAGACGGCAGGAGCGGATTTAGCAACTCCAGGCAACTCAATAGGCAGGAGGCCTTGAATGCACCATAGAGTGACCCAATGGCCGGTGCTCACTACGTATCGTGAGTAGCATGGCTAAGGAACATGGCAATTGAATGAATTGATGGCGATGCCTTAGGTCTACCCTCGGGTGGAACTCAATACCCACTGCAGCCGGCATTCATAGTCGGCTAGCTGGATTCCGGTGTCCTGGCGTAACAATCTAGGGCGCCATAAGCAGGCGATAGCATTACAGCAGATACACGCAGGCGGTGCATTTGATAGCTCTGGGTTGAGTCTGGTATCTAGACGGGTACGCGATGGTGACATCGTGCTTTTGCTTCCCGTCGAGCTGTAACCACGAGGCTGCTGTCCTGCTGTCTGTGTCGCTGCCGCTGTGCCCGCATCGCGACCACCTACTGACCTACCGCCATCAGTCCTGAGATTTCACAGCTGGCGACATTCCAACTGTAACGTGCACTACCGGCATCCGCGCTCTGAATCTCTGATAGTTTACAACCGCCATCAGCCCAACAAGGCATGCGGCTATGCAGCCGCCTTCTTGCGGCTGCCCCTCGCCCCCGCCGTCCAGGGCAGCTGCGGCTGCTTTGTGCTGAGGGCGCCCAGCTGCCGCTCCACCGCCGCCAGTACCTCGGAGGAAGGCGGCGCCCCGTGCTTCTCCTGCAGTGGCAAGGAGGAGGGGGGTTGGCTCAGTCCCGTCATCCGTCCATTTAGGTCTGGCCACGCCTGCCAGCCTGTCTGCGCTACCCACCGCCCTTCGCGGCTCACCCGGATGTGGTGCGCGATGTTGTCGGGGCTGTAGCCCAGCACCCGCCCAATCAGCGCCTTGTAGTAGGGGGACTGGGCCTCCAGTGCGGCCTGGGGAGCGCGTTCAAAGAGGAAGCTTGCCAAGGAGACAGGGTGCGAGCCCCAACGCCGCGGCTCCGTGGGTGGACATGGCAGCTGGGCTAACGGGTTCAGGAACACGGCTCGGTATTACCACGAAAGCCCGCACGCACGCACCTGACATCCAAAGCCGGCCAGGTGTGCGCCCCACGACCTGAACGGCTCCTTGTCCGCACACAGCACCATGGTCAGTCCCGCGGATGACTTGCCGCCTGGACTGCTTGGGTCCGGCGCGGCGCTGGCGAATGACACCAGCTGCAGCTCCTTGCCAGGGCTGGCCAGCAGCTGGCGCAGCAGGCGCAGCACCAGCGGCTTGAAGGGGCCGTAGGGCGGCGCCGCGGCCGCCTGCTGCCAGCCCACGTGCAGCTGCAGCAGCACCACGCCGCGGCGCCCTGCGGCCAGGCACGCCAGCTCGGCGGCCGTGTAGAGCGCCAGCTGGTCGGGGGTCAGGGGCGGTTCGCCAGGGCCTAGGGACCGGCAGGGCGGGTGGGGTAGGTCGTTTGAGGTCTACAGCAACTGAGTGCTCTGCTATCAAACAAATTTGATCCGGCAGGTGTCATTCGTACACCACAACTGGCCCTTGACACTAATGCCCGGCGCTACGCGGCGCACGCAGGACGGCTTGCAACACTGGACGGCCCCCGCCGGCGTTACCGTATGCTGCAGCAGCAAGCACGGAGCTTACTGGTCCCGTGACAGCAGCCACCCTCCAAGCGGCTGGCGCACCTGACCCGTCACACCACAGACTGGGGTTGTCTGCCACCTGCTGCTGCAGCTCCTGCAGTCCACCCACACGCCGCACCGTCGTCACAGCACAGCCATCAAGCACCGCCCCCACAGGCGCAACGCGCCTGCCTGGGGCTGGCGGCGAGCTGGAGGCCGATGGCGCGGTCACGTCCACCGAGCCCGGTGCTGCAGGGGCAGCTCCCGCCGGAGGTCGCAGCAGCTGAGACGCCAGCGGCGCCCACGCCCGCAGCGCGGCAGTGTGTGGCTTGGGCGGTGTGGCCATCAGGGCCAACAGGGGGTCCCCGGCCGCAAGCGCGCCTGCAGCCGGGAGGGCAGTATTGAACAGGCGCGCAAGGGGAGGTGAAGCGCAACAGCAGCGGATACGGTACCAAACGTCATGAATTGCTGCTGAAGCCCGATTAGATCTCTTTACGAACATGCAGGGGCAATCCTGTAGGCCTAAACAAACGACGCGCACCTGACGTTGCCCGCAGCACCCACGCAGCCTGGCCCTCGTGCGCCTCCAGTTTGTATCGGGCGCCATTACATATGACATGGGGTGAGAAGTTGGCGGGGGCGCTGGCTCCTGCCACAGCCGCCACTGCGGGTGGTGGTGCAGGTGGGTGCCGTCCTGACCGCCGTGCCTGCTGCTGTTGCTGCTGGCGCTGACGTCCTTGTGCTGAGCTTCCACGGCCCCCACCTGCTCCCGTACCTGACACAGATGCAGTAACTGCCCCTGCCCCTGCGCCCGGCACCTCCACCTCCGCATATACGCTGCGGCCGTCTGCCAGGGTCAGCTCCAGAACGTCACCGTCATGCCACTGCGCCGGCGGCGAGTCAGCTGCTGCCCCTGCCGCCGGGGAGGAGCTGGTCTGCGCGTCGCCATCGCTGCTGGCGCCAGCGCCGATGACGCTGGGGCCGCTTGCCGACCAGCTGGCAGCTTCATGGTGCGTGTGCACAGGGCCGGAAGCAGCGCAGCCAGAACGCTGACGCAAGCTGCTTGCGCACTGCGGCCACGCGCTGACGGGGCAGACACGGCGGCTCGCCGCTTGCCTACCCGCCTGGCACACGACAGAGTTTGGTCTACAGCTGCCAGTCCACTGCCCTAGCAAGCATGATTGGCCATGCCTCCGGGTGAAGCCGCTCCTATCCATATGGGTCCTGGCTCTCGAGCAAGCCTAGCCGAGAATTGCGAGTCGTGCAAGTGCAGGTTTCGATTCGTCGAGGTCCCTTAATACTATTTGTAAGGACATCTGTACTGGTTAAATGACATAGGCAGTAGGGTAGAGTACTGCAGTTTACAGCAGAGGCAGCAGGCCCCAGCGCATGCCGCATACAATCGCAATGTCCGCCTTTCATTCCGCTTGTTGCTTATCGCTAAAGACGCATTAGCTTATTCGTGATTGTTGTCAGCTTAGCTGGTTTTGGACAAGGTTTGATCCTTTTCCCGCGCTGGGCACTGACACGACTTGACACGACTACTAACACGCTGCATACTATGCGTCTTTTGCATGGCCATTAAGATGTGACGCGCTGGGCAGCAAGTTTTGACCGGGCCCCCGAGCTTTAGTCTTTGCGCACCTTGTTACCGCACCTATTAGCTTTACTAGGCTCGTTATACAGCCGTGCGTCATGGCACTTCACAATTCAGCGAACGTCATGTATCTGGAGTCTTTCGTGGAGAGCACAGGCACGCTACCGACGGAGCTACAGCGTATTCTAAACACCATTAAAGCGCTAGATGAGAAGTGCAACGACCTGTCAGCTGAGGTGCAGGCCAACACCAGCGCGCTGGTCAGCCTGCCCCCAGCCTACCAGCAGCCCGGCCCCGAGTATGACGAGGTGCTCAACCGGGTGGCCGCCAGCCAGAAGCTGCTGTTGCAGTTCGCGGATGAAAAGGTGCAGCTGGCGCAGCAGGCGCACGACCTGCTTGAGATGCACGCACTGGAGCTGGAGCGCGTGACGGACGACCTGGAGAAGGAGTTGCGCAAGAACAACCCGGACGGCGGTCTGGACTACCTGCAGGACTTTACTCTGGACACGGGCCGCGGCAAGACGCCCCGACTGGACGAGTTCAACATGTCGCTGCAGCAGGAGCTATCGCTGCCGCCGCCGCCCGCGGCCGCGCCTGCTGCGGCGCCCAAGAAGGCGGCAGCGGCGGCCAACGTGGCCAGCAAGGGCAAGCGGCCGCGAGACGAGGACGGCGGCGGGGGAGGCGGGGCGCCCACCCCAGCCGGGCAGCAGGTTAAGAAGAAGGCGGCAGCGGCATCCATGCCGCTCAACTCACAGGTGCGAACGGAGTCTGTTGGCAGGGGTAGGGCGGAAACGGCGGGAGTGTGGGCGGCGCGGCAGCATTCTGAGTCAGCGTGACCGTGGGTTGCCAGCAAAAACAGGGATGGAAATCAGGGCACTGGCCTGGGGGTAACCCGCTATCATGATGTTAGTGCGGATGTATGGGGATGCCACTCATGCACATGCTCCACGCACCGTACGTCACAGCACTCGGGCTGCTACCGCCCACCACCTAGCACGAACTCTTACCCTGCCCTCTCACACCCCTCACATGGCCCGGCACCGCCTCTTGCTCAGCCATCCACATTCGAGGAGTACCAGATCGAGGCGCTGCCCGCCTACGAGGAGCCGGGGGCGGCGGCGGAGGCCAACAACCCAGTGCCCTTCATGCGCCCGCCGCCAGCAGGTGAGCGGCGAAGTGCGGATGGGGAATGACTGACTTGCTGAAGCGGTTATGGAGAGCAGCTGCGGCGGGCTGATCTGGTCTGTCCTGGCACTAGCTTTGGTGTGCATTGGTTTGAGCAGGGCCAACTCAGCGCTGGAGCGAACGTGGACCCACCTGCTCCGCTGCACTCGTTCGCTCGCGCTTCGTCACTCCTATCAGCTAGGCTCGCGCTGACCTCAACTGACGCTCCTCGCCCCTGCAACGCGCTCACCCGCCTCTTTTTTCCCAGGCTACAAGGCCTCCTCCAGTCGTCCCCAGGCCAGCACGGGCGGCAACGTGCGCTACCTGATGCTGGAGGACATTGGGGACGGGCTGGTGGGGCGGCACGCGGAGCTGTTCTGGCCAGATGACAACCTGTGGTACCTCATCGAGATCCAGGTGGGCAGGGGGTTTGGACTTGGACAGGGGGTTTGGACAATCCCAGTAAGAAACCGCAGACACGAAAAGGGGGGGTGTTACCATGTAGGATACCGGTAGGGATGCCGTCTACTCCGAAAGCCCACGCGTTGGGTTGCATTGCGCATGCTCACGCCCACGCGACAACCCGCCCTGCTCCTGTGCCGCGTTCGCAGGAGGTGTATGCAGCGCAGCGGGAGGCGCGAGTGTTATACAGCACAGGCGACTTTGAAACACTCAGCCTGGAGGAGACGGCCAGAGACATGCACATGGTTGGTCAGGGGGTTGCGACGGGGTGGTGGGTGGGTGGGTGGCTGGGTGGGTGTGTGGGTGTGTGTGTGGGTGGGTCGGGTGAATAGGAGTCATGAGGACGGCGTGGTGCAGCGACCCACGTCTGCATGGCGTCATGCTGCTTGTGATTTGTAGCGGCGTTCCCAGTTGCGCTGCTTTTTTGGTGGCTGCGCACCTTTCAAACTCCCACCGGCGAGCCTCTGCAACTGACGCGGGCTTCTGTCCGCGGCTGCAGGTGCTCATCCCGGACCAGCTGTACTGAAGACTGCGGCTGGAAAGCGACGGCGGAAAGCACTGTTGGGCGTAAATGATTTGTGGGGTGTTGGTGGTCAGGCTGAATCATCTCACACGTGTTGTCAGGGCCGGGGGCCAGGCAGGTGTGCCGGCCTACACGGCAGGTGCATGACAACGAGCGGCACGAGAGTGTAAGGGGACCAGGAGGCAGCAAGCTCGGCTGGGGCAATAGTGAGGAGCCAGATGGGGCAATGTATGTGTGCCCGTTCGGCCATGCCCATGCCAAACCCGTAGCTAAACGCCTCGTTGCCGGGGGGGGGCAGCCATCCAGCGTGGACGCTGCCACAAGCCAGACTCGTGTGATGTGTCTGCTGCTTTGCCGTCGTCTGGGGGCTAAGGATTACAGTTTACAAGTGAGTAAATCCTGAGGGGTTCAATGCCCTGGTTCTCCATTGTACCGTCGCTTATCGTTCATTCCTGGCCGTCGTCAGCAGCCAGAGTCATCATGCGTTATGTGACGACGTTCCTCTCCACTCTTCAGTCCTCCGAGCACGCCGGCGCGATGATTGCCGTGTGAAACCCGTCAGGGACATCCGTGATGACAAGCCCTGCAATGCGCCGCCAGCATACCGTACTACCAGCCTGCCAGCAAGCACTCGTCGGTACAGTTACTCGCGCGTTCGACCAGCCGCGCGCTCATGCCTTCCTGTTGCAACTTGATTGTTGAGTGTTGGGGTCTGGGAAAAGTCTCGTAACCTAATGTATGAGTACAATCCCCTAAGGCCGCCACAGGCTCATCGCAGCGGACCTGCCTACCAGCCACCTGCTCTATAGAGGCCTTATGGTACCGGTATCAGGCACGTGCACGTACTGCACTCTCGTGGACTCGTCTATAGCAAGTATCAGAACGCACAACCTGAAGCTTCCGTTACGCGCCCACTCCCTCCCGCGGACATGCAGCTCCGACGTTCCAACCCCGTGGAGCAATGCGACCTATGCACAGCACTCGCCCGCCCAAGGGTTTGCCACCTCGCCGACGCACGCCCACGAGTGCGGGCTATGAGTTCCCAACTAGACCATAGCGGGGCGCCTGTCGCTGCTGTGGCTGTGGCTGCTGCTGCGAGTCGCGCGCCTGTGTGGCGGGCGCAAGCGATGCCGTCACGGGCGCCGCCCCGAGTGGCCTCGCGGGCGGCAGGAAGGCAGTGGTCACGGTGGAGGTCGTGGCGCCACCCAGTCCCAGCGCCTCCGCCGCGGCCAATGAGGACTGCCGTGCTGGTCCCGCAGCCGGCGTGGATGTGAGAGGCGCAGCCTCGCTTTGCTTCTGCTGTTGTTGCTGCTGCAGCTCGCGCTCCTCCGCCATCCGGTTCATCGCCTCGTGCACCTGGCGAGCAGCAGGCGACAGCAACACATGGGTGATGGGGAAACGTTTGACCTTGGCAACATTTGACCTTGCCAACCCGTCACAGTCGTCAGTGGGCACGCTGGCTAGTCCACATAGACCAGCTCTGCTGTGTTCCCGCTCCATCCGTAACTGCCGCAGCAGCCCCCGCGGCCCCAGTCTCCGCACCTTGCGCTCCAGGTCCTTGGACACCTGGCTGTCCGTGCTGCTGGCGATGATGTCCCACGCCGTTTTGCTGGCGATGTCGTTCAGCTTGCTCCTACACGGAGTGCGAGGCGTGGGGCATCGTCACCACATGCACACGCCAGACCAAGGGGATGCAGTCGATTTTGTGTTGATCCCTCGAACGCAACACTACGGCCGCTGGCACACGGGTAAGAGTGCATAAGGCTGGCTGGTTCGCCCATCCCGTGCCCCAAGTCCCGACCTGCGTGTGTGCCTCTTCCACCCTCCAGCACGTCGGTCTAGCCCCCCCCCCCCCCCCCGCCAGCCAGTCCCCCCGTCCAGCGCGGCACTTACTTAAGCTCGCGGTTGAGGTCATCCAGGATTTGCTTTGTGTCCTTTGGCCGCTTGTCGCTGTTGGAGTTCAAGGTGACACTCTTCTCCACCTCCGCGAGCACGGCGGCCCGCAGGCTGGAGCTCTGCTTCAGCTCATTCCATACCTGCAGGCATCGCAGCGTTATGAGCCCGCTGACACTACATCATACAACCTGCCAGTCGCCCCTCCGCGCTCCAGCACTCACCGTCCTGCGAACATCGTCAAATGCGCCCGAGTCTATAACATACTTGACCACGCGGCCGCAGTCTTCCATTGTTAAGCTCATGTTTGTAGCCTTGTGATGGCAACGGGCTATCCTCTTGTAGTTCGCCGTGGGGTTTGTCGGAGCATTTGCGACTTCTATGCTCCCTGCCAATGTATTGCGAGGTTTGTACTCTATACAGAAGCTCCAAAGCTTGCACCAAGGGGCAGATTTATTGGGTTTCAAAACTTGCTCATCGCCGCAACCTGCAACGTGCCCGTCCACACTCGTCCACTCGCCCGCCACCTCCCGAAGCCCAGCCCGCAACCACCGGTCCCGCCAAGCAGGTCCCATGAGCCGTTCCCTCAATGCTTCATGCACATAGTCCGGGGCAACGGTTTTCCTAAAGCCCACAGCTAGAAGAATATCCAGCCGGAGCGAGAAGCGACTTCGCGCGTCCATGGAGAATTGGCTGTTGTGAGGCATGGCCCCACCACCACCACCACCAGCAGCAGCAGCAGCAGCAGCAGCAGCAGCAGCAGCAGCAGCGGCAGCGGCAGCGGCGCGGGGCCCGGCGGCGGCGCAGGGCCTGGGCCCAGCAGTTGCGGCGTGCATGTGCGTAGCGGAGGGGGCGAGCAAGGCCACGTGGAGGACAGCGCGGCGTTGCCCAAGAAGCGGCGCCGGCGCGCAGGTTGAGGCCGGCCGGTGTCTGGTTAGCGGTCTTTGCTGGCGAGCATAGCACCGCACAGTATGTGGTAGGCCGCAGCAGTGAGGAATGTTGTGGCTAGAGGAGTTCCTGCTGTTTGGTTGATTGCTGGCTGTGCTTTGAAATGCGTAAATGCGTGCTTGTGCTTGGCAGCGGGACGCGGCTGGACGCATGGCGGGCCGGGCCTGTACGAACTGACCCTAAGTATATCCGGGAGATAAAGTAGACGCTTGCGGCCTCAGGTAAGAGATTTCTTGTCCTCAAGCCCACACAAAAAAACACTGCTACCGCACGACGTCTGCTGGCCCAGTGCTGCCCGATGCCATCCGCAACGTGCACGCGCCTCTCGTACAGTCGGAGTCCCAGGCAGTGCAACGCTACACAGCGCAGAGGCTTCAGTGCCTTAGTGAACACTAACCAGGGTCAGCGGGCACTGGGGCGACTTGGGGGCCAGCAGGAGTGGGGCAATGCCTTGGGGTTGTGGTCTTTGCCGTAGTACTGCCCCCTCCCTAAAAGCCTGCGCTAACTTGAAAACATGTATTCACCTCATTCGCACAGAGCTTACCGACATGGTGTCCACCGGCACCTTTGTGGTGTTCTGGTTCGTGGCGGTGGCGCTGCTGTGGCGTCGTGGGTGGCGGGAGTCGTGACGGCAGTGGACCCGCACCCACATCCCACACCGTTCCTCAACTCACTTTCTCTTGATAATGCCGATAAACTTGCCGCTGGACAACACGCTCAATGTCCGCCGTCTCGATCACTCGGCCCTCCCTGGGGCAAACCCGCCAAAATCACGCCTGGGTTAATCCGCTGGGCCAACCTAGTGATGTACCAGAGGGTGCTTGCCACCACCTCGCCTAGCGGGATGCGGTGGCCTGCGCAGGTGTGGACCCCCTCGCGATGGGCGGTACGTCCAGGCTCCCGTTCTTATGTGGCATGCGTCAATTACTGACACATATAGTGTTCATTGCGAGTACCGTATTACACGGACATACCGGCACACAGATGAGGTCACGGCACCATTGCATCAGGTACGGTATGGCTGCCATGCATTAATGATTTATTGATAAGGGCGATTCATCAAGCACCATTGGTCGCTACTCGCCACCATCGCCACCAAGTATCTCCAAAGCAAACGCTAAATTTACGGTGGCTAACATTGATAACGCTTTGCAGCGCCACGAGCCTGCACATCGTCACCACACACGTCACCACAGGTCAGAATCCTTCCATAGTTACAAAGGGGCAAATTCAATAACTAATTGTATGCAGCGGCAACCAGACATCCGTCGCACTACGGATTATCATTACCAAGCACCAAATGCCTTGCTTAATACCACATCCACAAGGTCACACTGCGCTCAAGTGCCACTACCCTGCACTACCCCTCCGAGACCCCGACTTGTGTTGTCCCCTCGACTACGGTAGTTGCATGGCGCTGCTCGCAGCTGACCGGCATCACCGCCGCCCTGCATGCACCTGCTGTTGCCGTGCTGCCCCCGCGCCGCCCGCCGCGCCGCCACCACCCTTCAGCTGACTGGATACCAGTGGCGGCGAGGTGTCGCCGCCTGCGCCTCGTGCCGCCACCAGGCTGGCGCCCCCGCCCGAGATGCCGTTGATGAGCAGACCGCTGCCTGCCACGCCCATCAGCGACACCGAGCCTGAGTGCGGGTAGCTGCTGCTGTCCACTGACACCGTCAGGCGGTTGTGCTGCACCTGCAACTGGCTGGGGCTGGGCGCGGGCAGCATGCCGGGCGAGCCCACGGAGCTGCGAGCCGCGCGGCCAGCCAGCCGCACGGGCGAGGCGCCGCCGTGAGCGGACGGCCCCACGACGCCACTGGACAGCGAAATGAGCGCCCCCAGCGGCCCCTCCACACCGCCTGAGACGCTCCCACCCACCAGGCTGGAGCGCCGCGCCCGCTGCCCCGAGGCCGCCGCCGCCATCGCGCCCTGCCCCAGGTTGGCGCGGGAGGCCAGGCCGGGGCTGGCCGGGCCGCCCAGTGCACTGCTGGCGGCCCCCGCGTGCGAGGCCCGCAGCGGCTGGCCCTGACCCTGAGCCTGCTGCTGCTGCTGCTGCTGCTGCTGCTGCTGCTGCTGTGCCACCAAGCCGTGCGGGCGCTGCATGAAGGGGTCGGAGGCAGTGCGGCTCACGCCCACAACTCCCGCCGCCAGACCGCCGACCCCCGCGCCAGCCCGCAGTGCTGCCACCGCAGCGGCCTGCGCGCCCAGCCCCGGCGGTCCCGTGGCGCTGCGGCTCGGGGAGCCGGCAATGGGTGGCAGAAGCCAGGAGGGGTCCTTGTGTGCGGCCGCCGCTGCCGCCCCGACGGCGCCGGGCGCGGTGACGTTGCGGGGATCGGGCAGTGCGGAGGCCATGGTGGCGGCGCCGGTCGGCGGGTGGTACGCGGCATGGTTGTAGTGGGACTGCGGATGGTGGTGGGTGGGTTGCGCCGCGGTGCGCTGCTGGGTGAGTGGCGGCTGCGGCTGACGCGGCATCGCCCATTGCTGCTGGTAGCCAGCCACCACAGGCGCAGCGCCCCCCAGGTGGCCCGTGGGACTGGCCTGGGGTGAGGACAGGACGTCCAGCGCCTCGCCCGGACCCGCTCCCGGACCTTGCGCCTGTCCAGTGGCCGACACGCGGGGCTGCGGCTGGTGGCGGGCGGCTGCGGTGCCGGTCAGGCCGCCCACCGCGTCGTCGCCTGTTGCCATGTGCGTGCCGGGCAGCGGCGGCAGCGGCAACGGCGAGCTGGGCGCGGCGCCGTCCGACTGCCGCGGCAGCCGGACCTGAGCCAGCAGCGGGTCCGGCATGCCCGCTGGCGATAGCGCCTGCAGTGTGCCGCCCACGCCGCTGTCACTGGGCCGCGGTGAGCGCATCAGAGCTGCCGCGCCCGAGCCACTGGCCCTTGGTGACGCGGCCGCTGCCAGCGGCTCCAGGTGCACTCCCGCCAGGCTGCTGCTGGAGTAGCCGCTCGCACGCGGACCCAGAGGCCCCGAGCTGCTGCCGCCGCTCACCAGCGCAGCACCCGCGGCCGCAGCGGCACTGGCTGCAGCCGCCGCCCAGTCAGCTGACACCAGTCCCGAGTCGTCAAGGCCATCACCACCGCCGCCAGCTGCCGCCGCCATGAGGCCAGCCTCTGCCTCCGCGCGAATCGCGGACGGCGTGAGCGCCTTGGGATGGCCCCCGGCTCCGGACCCGGACACCCGGTCCGCACCCGGGCTGCCCGCGCCCGCCCGCAGCCGGCCCACACGCTGTGGCTGCGGCCCTGTCGGCGCGGCAGTGCCCAGCACCGCGCGCCGGGACGCCCCACTCGCTGCCAGCGCGCCGGTGCTGGCGGGCAGGCCACCGCCACCGGCTAGGTTGCCTGTGCTGCCGCCCGCGCCGCTGAGCCGGTGCGGCGGGGCCAGCGGCTCTCCCAGACCCAGGCGCGCCACGGCCAGTGCGCCGCTGCGGCCCAGCACGGGCGCCGCCGCCGCCGCAAGCGCCCCCGCAATGACGTGCCTCATGGCCGCGGTGTCGGACGACATGGACAGCGCCGATGTGCGGCCGCCACGGCGAGGGGCCGGGGCACGTGCAGCGGCCTCGCCACGTGCCGGCGGGCGTGGCGCCTTGGGTGCGCTGGGTACATGAGGCCCCGTCGCCGCGCCCGCTGCTGCTGCTCCCGCGGCCGCCATGGCACCTGCAGTGCCTACCGCTACCTGTGCCTGCTCCTGTGTAGCACCAGCTGTTGCTGAAGCCCCAGGGTCCGCTCCACCCTCCTCGCCCTGGAAATCCTCATCCGCTTCGCAGGTGTCCTCCTGGCCCTCTTGGTCCTGCTCGCCCAAGCCACCCAGGAACGCCTCCGCCAGCGCCGCGGCCATCTCCACCACCTCCTCCGCCTCCGCCACAGCCTGGTCCGCATCCTCGGGCCGCAGCAGCCCCTGAAGAGCCGCCTCACCGCCCTCGCCGTCCGCATCCTCCTCCCTGTCCTCCTCACCATCCGCTTCCTCCCACTCGCCGTCATCCCCCTCCTCGTCGCCCTCCTCGCCCTCGGGCAGCGGCTCGGGCTGCATGTCGTCGAAGTTGCCGCCCTCCTCCTCATCGCCCTGGTCCTCATCCTCGCCCTCAGCCGCGGCGTACCGGCCAGCAGCGGCCCGCGGCACGCCCTCCGTCCAGCCCTCCTCGCCCTCGCCGCCCGCACCCTCGCCGCCCTCCTGCAGCGCACTGCCGCCACCCATGTCGCTGCCGCGTTCGCTGCCGCCGCGGCCGAGGCTGCCCTCCTGCGGGTCCCCCTTGAGAGACACCAGGCGTTTGAAAATCTGCGCCGAGCGGGCTGCGCTGGAGCTCGCCCGCACCAGGCCTCGCCCGCTGTTGGCGCTGCCGGTGCGGCGTGAGGCGCTGCGGCTCAGCCCGCCTGCGAGTGCACTGTCGCCGCCGGCCGACGAGCCCCTGTCCGCCTGCTCGCGGCCGTCCCCCTCCCACTGCGAGTCTGCACCGCCCGCGCTGTCCAATGCCGACCTGCAGTGAGAGGGGAGTCCTGAGTGCCGGTCTCGCACACGCGCAGGGATGACCGCCTACACATGCTGCCCCCTCCCCTGCCGCCTCAGTCCAAGCCCCATACCCCCTCCCGCGCTCACACACCGCACCTGGAGCCAGAGGGAGCACCTGAAACATCCCGGCTGCTGCGCCGGGCTTCACCGGCCGCCGCAGCCGCCCCCCGAGGGCCGGCAGGAGCCTTGGGCGGCCGGCGGCCGGCGGGCGGGTTCGGCCCCACGCCCGGGCCCCCGCCCCCTCCCGGCTGCGGCTTGACCGTCCGGTCCAGGTCTCGGGCTGTGCGGTTCCATTCCATGAGTGGGCGCTAGTTCATGAGCAGGTCGAAAAGGAACGAGGATGCAAAATCGATACAGAAACTCCGCGGGCTCTCCTTTGAAAGGAGGGTACATTCCCTCACCCTAGCCGCGCTGTGCCCTCTGCCCTGGTAGCACCCTAGCCCCTGTGCATCCGCCTGTACTCACGTGCGGATGAGCCGAAGCCGCCCACCCGCGCCCGCCTGCTGAGGCTCTTGCGCAGGCGTGTGAGCTGCAGCTTGTTGCGCGCGTCCCTCATGGCCTTGTAGGCGGCGGCACTCAGCATGGCCTGCACGGGCGGGGGCGACCGCATGAGCGCAGCGGAGTGGTAAGGTTCATCCAAGTTTACGCATCGCCCGCGGCAGTGCCGCACCCACGCCCAGGACCTGCCATGGGCAGGCCCCATCCTGAGTGGGCGAAGTTGCCCTCAACCAGTCAACCCCAGCCCGAGGCACGCGCACGTGGCCACGCGCCCAGCACAGGTAGGACGCAGCATGCGGCAAGTGACTGGTGGCGGTGCGGGGGAGCGCAGACCAGCAGCCGCTAGGGCTGCGCGGGGGCAGCCAGCTGACGCATGGGACGAGCGTAGCAGAAATGCCCAAAAACCCCATTGCGATTCGGGTTGCCAGCAGATATGTGGACGGACTCCGCCCAGCCTTGCTTCACTTCCTGATCATCTTCCTGATGATACCATGCACTTATTGCAGATCGCCCTTTGGCTAGGTAGTGAGGGTCGCTTTCGTTGTGTGTCTTTTTGCCTGTTGCGGCCGTTCTGAGGCGCCGCAGTAACTCCTTGCATACGGGAGCAACCACAGCGCTCGGAGCAGCTGCCGCCCCACATGCCCCCTCCCGCGTCCCTCCCACCCCCTGCGCCTCAACCCCCCCCCACCTGCACGTCCGGCGACACCAGGCTGTCCAGCCGAGCCTTCTCCTCCTTGCGCTGCCCGATGAAGGAGCGCCAGGAGCGCTGCGGCGGGTGGTGCATGACATACATACTGTGTGTTTAGGGTAAGCGGACGGGTGTGCGGGCTGCAGCCGCGTGGGGCATGTGGTGACCAGCAATCAGTGCCCCTTCACGCCGACTCAACACACGCCCCAGCCTCCACCCGCTCCAGCTTTCCCTCGCCCCCCCCCCCTTACCTGGATGATGCGCGCGGCGTGGTGCAGGTGCAGCTCGGCGATGGCGTGCTGGCGGCGCTCCTCGGCCTTCTTGGCCGCCAGGATCTCCTCCCACACCTTGATGTCGGACACCAGGTGTACCGCGGACACGATCTGGCTGCTGGTCAGCCGCGTGTCGCCATCGTCAGCAGGGCGAGGAGGCGGCGCAGGCGGCTGGGCAGCCTTGGCAGCGGGCGCCGCAGTGGGCGAGTCGGTGGCTGCAGGCGACTGCAGGGCGGCAGTGGCAGGTCAGGTCGTGATCACGACGCGGTATCATCAAGCAACTTATGTCCATGTGCGCCTGGACTTGGTCCCTACGTCTCTGTACCTGCCCCGCCTGTACGACCCCCCCCCCTCCACCATCCAGCTGCCGCTCCAAGCCCCTTGTCAACCCGCGCCCCACCTCCCCACTTCCCAATCTCCCCTACTCCCCCCTGCCCCTCACCAGTCCCGGCCTCATGGCAAAGTCCATGTCCAACGACTCCACCGGCAGTCCCTCAGCCCGCTGCCGCTGGCGCTGTGGGGAGCAACACAGCGGCCATAGGAAGGTATGGTGTGCGGCCGAGGAAAATGGACATAGGGACGAGCGTTAAGGCGGTGCACGGTATGTCAGCAGCGCAGCCGCGGCCCCCCTCCACACATCCCCATTTTTTGGGCTTGGTATCGGAGTACCAGCATAGACCGTGACTTGTGCCGAGCCGGGGCGATGTGCGGACAATAATACAGTTTGGCTATGAGATTCCCAGTGACCCAGCTGGACATGCCCTACTCACTACCCACACAGCCACCACAACATGGCCGAGACTGAACGTCATTTCCGGCGCGCTTGCCCCGCACTGTCGTTATTGAGCGGGCTTTCTGATGATTATGGGACTTGAATCGTCGGGCTCGGGCACATAACACCCCCACCTCGCATACACAGTCCGGCAGGGCCCGCGCACCTGCAGTCGGTCGTCAATGGCCATTTGGTGGCTGAGCGGGTCCAGCGCCTTCACCACACAGCCGCTCCAGCGCTCAGTGACGCGGTTGAGCTCACGCAGGTGCTGCGCGATGTAGGCGGGCAGGTCGTCCTGAGGGCAGTGCGGAGGGTGGAGGGGGGGTTGTATATACCAGCCCAAACTAACCAAGCTAACACGAGCGGAGCACAGGTAGAGGCGTTAGTTGCAAGTGATAGTACTATGGGATAGGGGATGAAGGGAGGGCCTGGTTCACAGTCGGAGCAGCTAGCCCACTCAATGTACGGCGGCACATGCTCCTCCTGCTCTGCTCCGGTCCGGTATGAGTCCTGCATAACCCTGTGGGTGGCGCACCACCCATTATCCACTAGCCACCGCCCATTAGCTAGCTACAAGCCACTACTCGATAGCCATCACCCACTACCCAGCACCCATTACGACACCACCGCTATCCCACTAGCCACAACGCACGCCGCCGTGCGCCTTCCATTTTACAGCTGCAACCCACTGCCCCGCCCGCTGACCCACCTCGTCCTCGGGAGGCGGGTGCGCCTCGATGCTGCACGCGAGCGGGTGCATACGGCACAGGTCAGGGAGTGCGCAAACGTCCATACCTTCGGAGCCTCAGGCCTCTCGTCCGCCCATCCCCTCGCCTTCCCCGTCTACTCCGCCTCCCTCCCCCCAACCAGCAGAGAGTAGGTGCTCCAGTGCGGGTGCGGGTGCGGGGGGCCTCGGCGGACTCACTACTCGGCCGTGAACTTCCTGGCCATCTCGCCCTGCAGCCACGAGGCCAGGAGGGCGAGGAAGTGAGAAGTGGAGGTGGAGGTGCGGGTGGCGGTCCAGGGGGGACAGGGCAGGGCAGGGCGTGGGACACGGCGCCCGAGGCGGTTGCCTATCGGGGGACGTTCAGAGCCCCCCGGTATGCATTGTGTGGCCCTGTGTGGTACTTTGCGGCCCAAGCCGCCATCAGGACCACCGGGCGTCAGGCACCGAGCTTTGAGAGCGCCTAGATATGTGGTCTTGGTGCCGCGTGGGCGCCTATGGGTGCCGCCAAACCAGCCTCACTACGACACCGCCCCACTCTCGGCCAATCTCCGCCCACCTGCCAGTACGTGGCTGTGAGGTAGGGCGCGAGGGCCTTGCGCAGTCGGTTCCGCATGGACTCCTTGGGCTCCAGCACACGAACGCCCTGAGGCTTGGCCTTCCGCGGCGGTCGGGCCAGAATCCGCGGCACCAGCGCACTGGGGCCACTCCTCTCCACGGTGTCGTCCGGTCCGCCCCCCGCGCCGGGCTGCCCCGACTCTACCCCCGCCGACTGTGGCTCCCCGGCAGCTCCAGAAGATGCTGGCTCCTCCATTTGCTGCTCGTTTTGTTCAGGGTCTGGCGATGGCGTGGCCTCTGAAGAGCTTTCTTGTACAGCCATCAGTAGTTTACGACAAGCTCAATAATGGTGAGCATGGCAGGGTGGAAGCAATTTACATAGAAACTTCGCGCTGAAGAGTTGTCGGGACAAGGTCGCGTATGTCCTGTTTCGCCAGCAAGAATGTATTTATCTATAGCAGTTTAGGGTAGTAGGGCAAAGGAAGAACAAAACGCGTCTAATCGCTGCTTCGATGAACGTGGGGAGAAGCGAGGCAGTTCTCTGGCTTCCAGCGGGACGCCAATGATGTCTCGTGCTTGTATTTTATCGCAACCTAGAATGGACCGTTCAAGAGTGCGTGGGCAGCTGTAGACGGTGACACGAACACACACCCACTTCGCCTATCCGAGCTCACCATTTACCCCATGGGCTCCTTGTCCCGCTCAATCTTGGCCGCCCTGGCCACCCGGTGCTGCTCCCACCCGCTCTCGCTTGGCCGCCTTCTTGGCCGCCGTCGCCACGACGGACCACGACCGGTGCGCACACATCCTTGCTGGAAATGCCATTCAGTTACCACCCGCGCAGTGACACCCCTGCACTCGCACATCATCATCAGCCCCGCCATCGGCCCGGCCTGAGGCTGCTGCATGGTCTCATTCACCACCACCAGGGTGCGCACCTCCCGCGCCACACCCCGCACCGATGCTGCAGCTGCCATCGCCGCGGCCGTGGCTGCAGCCGCAGCTGCTGCCACCGCTCCCTCCTGACTCCTGTGCCATCTGGGGCGGCTGCCGGTGCATGCAACCTGCAGCTGCAGCAGCGCTACGAGAAGGTGAGACACTGAGACAGCGAACCAGTAAGGCTGGAAAGGCTGCAGCGGCGGCTTGGCCCCGCCCGGTGCCCCTAGTGCCTGTGGTTGCGCCTGCGCCTGCGACTTAGCCCTGCTTTCCCTCCTTAGCGGAGTGCTGTCGAAATGCGAACGCGAATGTGCGCGACACGAAGAGAAGTTGTAGTCGCTAGCACGCATAGAAGGCCGGTTAGCAGGAGGCGGTCACAGCAGACATGTTACCTCATCCAGACGGTAAACGCCACGGGCAATAGAGGAGCGCCGCCGACCCATCACTGATATAACCAGGTTGCGATGGCTAGGCTGTCGGACGGCTGGCGGGCTGGCGCGGAGCGGAGCTGCGGGGCGCGCGGCATCCGAAACCAACCTGGAAAACACCAGCGCCACCGTCGTCCAGCAGCACATGTGAGGGAGGGAGTGAGTGGAAGCGTAAGAAACCGGGAAGGAAGCAGCGGGCCAGACAGGAAGCAAAACAGCACAGCAAGTAACCGCGGGCTGGGCGGCTGGCTGTCGCTGCGGTTGGGGCTGGCGCGGGCTGGAACGGAACTATGGAGGCGGAGTGGACGGAGCGGAAAGCAAGTATGTAAATGGGGAGGAATGAATACGTGTGGCAATGCAAGTACTGGAATCGGGGAGGCCGCGTAATAGTGATGACAGCGCGATGGCTGCATGGCTCATCCCGGCGGTACTGCACGTGGCATGGGCCATGTGGGCATGAATGCAGAGAGCTACGTGGGCTTGGCTGCAGTCTGGTACGCAGGCAACACGCAGCAAGGCACCATAATAAACCCCGCAAACAGGACAAACAGGACAAACCACACCCTTCTGCGACATGCAATGCGAAGGGCGCACATGCACAGGGCGCGTCAGCTGTACGCCGATATGGGGCGTCACGGGCATCCAAGTGCAACACCAGCACTGTAAACTCCGAGCTCGCAGCCCCTCACCTTTTTCTTTTTAGCGCGGCTCGTCCGCATCCCCTGGCGTAGGCCACAAGTTTTACGGCTGGGCTCCTCGCAATCGCAGGCGAGCTGGCGGGTCGCCGACGCCCGCTGCAGGACTTCACCCCGACTGCCCCGGCGCTAGCGCCCAGCCCCAGCGCCCGCGCCGCCTGCTGCTTGTAAGCCTGCACCAGCGCGGCGCGTGCCGCCGCCCACTGCCGGCGTCCCGCCGCATCCCCAGCTGCCTCCAGCACCAGCCAGCACCGCCTCCAGGCCCAGGCCCAGGCCCAGGCCCAGGGTGTCCCGCGCATTGTGCAGGAACCCGCGCTAATGTATATGTACAAGGTAAACACCTGCCCGGTGCCCTAACAGTCACAGGTGCCGCAGGCCAGTTGCTCGGCCACCCTCTTGCAGCCATTGCTGCTGAGGCGGGCTGATGGACATTCCCGCCCGCCCACCCGCTGACCGATACCCAACCAATGCAATCTCCTGCCCATCACACACCGCCGCTATCACCTGGCCAGCGACAGGAAAGTTGCAGCAAAGCAGGAGCAGGAGTAAAAGGCGCTGCGAGGGTTGTCTTCAAAGGTACGCAGGTCAGCAATATCCAGGAACGGTGGCACTCCAAACATGGAAAGAGTGCCATACATCTCGACCATGCCTGACCATGCCGTCGCAGGCCAGCGTGTTGCAGAGGTCCGTGCGCCCCACAGTGTTACCAACGTTTCACGTTTGTACTTGCCGCGATGAGTAGCCGATGACAACACCGTCTCGGCTAGCCCTCGTCAGTTACATCCATGTCCACACATCACCCGCAGTCCCGCACCCACGCCCAGGACTCTGCCATAGGCAGGCCCCATCCTGGGTGGGCGAAGTTGCCCTCAACCAGTCAACCCCAGCCCGAGGCACACGCACGTGGCCACGCGCCCAGCACAGGTAGGATGCAGCATGCGGCACGTGACTGGTTGCGGCACTGGGGAGCGCAGACCAGCAGCTGCTAGGGCTGCGCGGGGGCAGCCAGCTGACGCATGGGACGAGCGTAGCAGAAATGCCCAAAAACCCCATTGCGATTCGGGTTGCCAGCAGATATTTGGACAGACTCCGCCCAGCCTTCCTTCACTTCCTGATGATACCATGCACTTATTGCAGATCGCCCTTTCGCTAGGTAGTGGGGGTCGCTTTCGTTGTGTGTCTTTTCGCCTGTCGCGGCCGTTCTGAGGCGCCGCAGTCTGCAGTGCAGCCTTCTGGTAGCTCCTTGAACACTGGTGTAGCCACAGCGCTAGGAGTGGCTTGAACCGTGCCCAAAATTGCCCGCACAAATTGTTGTCCGGTCAGCTCCTGCGGGCTCGACGCTCCTTGGCGCGGCTTCTTGATTAAAGAATAAGTCTTTTTCAAGAGGTTCAACTATCTACAAAATTAAGGGACATACGCGCAGAGGCGCGGGAAGCCTGCAGATGACCCGGGCTTCTCTGACGCCAGTTGTGGCTCCGGGACTGCGAAACTGAGCTGGATTGGCTTGAAGTACATGGGACCAGATAATCAGATGCCTGCTGGCTCAGGCGCAGTGGGCAAGTCGCAGCTCGCGGTACCCAAGCAGCCGCAAGGCGGGCTCCCTGCCGGCTCAGGACCGCACCTGGGGCAGTCAGCGGGTGCTCCGCAGGTCTTCGCCCCGGGCCTAGCGGGTGCAACCGCCGCGGCTGCAGCCATGCTGGGGCAGCTGCAAAGCTCCGGCGCCATGCTGTCAGGGCCGCAGCCGCAGCTGCCGCTGGCAGCGCCGGCGGCGCAGCAGCACCAACAGGCACTCCAGCAGTACCTACTGCAGCAGACACAGCAGCTACAGCAACAACTACAGCAGCAGCAACAACAGCAGCAGCAGCAGCAGCGGCTGCAGTTGGCTGCTGGCCAGGGTGGCGGCGGTGTGGCGCCGTGCATCTCCCCAGTGCTGCAGCACCTGCAGCTGCACCGCCAGCTTCAGGCGGCGGCGGCAGGGACGTCACAGACCTCGCAGAACTCGCTGTCACTGGGGCCGGGCGGGCAGATGCAGCTTCTGCCACCGTCATTCCCGCAAATGCCCGGCCGCTACCCGCAGCTGCCGGGCCTGGTGCAGGCGCCGCAGCAGGCGGCCGCGGCCTCGGGGGCGCTCATGGCGCTCAGCAGCCTCATGGCGGCGGGCGGTGTGGCGGGACCCGTGCCAGGCCTCGCGCCGCCCGGCGTGCACGGCGTGCCGTCAGGGGGCATGCGGCCTATGGGGCCTGGGCAGCTACCGCTGGCGGCGGCACCATTGCTAGCCAGCACCGGCCGACCTGGGATGCCGCAGCCAGGCGCCGCGGGCCCGCCCTTCTTCGGTGGCCCCGGCGGCCCCGTGCCGGGCGTGGGCGGCCTTCAGGTGCCGCTACCGGTGCCGTACGGAGGCGGGCGGCCGCCGGGGCACATGGCACTGGGTCCAGGCGGCGGCAGTGCGGCAGGCGGTGGGGACAGCGCTGTGGCGCTATTGCAGCAGTGGCAGCTGCAGCAGTTGCAGCAGCTGCAGCAGCAGGCCCTGCTGCCCGGCCTGCCGCCTGCCGCCGCCAGCGCCTTCCTCAATGGCGCCATGCTGGGTGCCGGCATGCAGCAGCAGCAGCAGCAACCAGCGCTGTCGGGACACAAGCCGCCACTGCAACAGCCCCTACAGTATGCACTGCCGCAGCCATCACTCGTGAGGCGCCCCGTTGCAGTGGCAGCAGGGGGCTCTCCGTCGCTGCAGCTGCCACCCCCGCAGGCCGAAGGCGGCATGGCCAGGTCTGCGCCGGCTGCACAGGCGCCTGCAGTCAAGCCCGAAAGCAGTAGGCAGGTAGGCGACATGGCTACTGCTGCTGCTGCTGCCGCTGCTGCCGCGGGCGATCATTATCGCAACGGGTCAGGGAGTGGCGATCGCCATGGGCCCCCGTCACCTCAGCAGCAGAGGCAGCCGCTGCCACAGCCGTCTCGCCAGCTGCAGGCGCCGCAGGTGCAGCAGACGTCGGGTGAGTCCTACAGCACCGTCACCGAGGGCAGCACGGAGGCCAGCAGCGGCGCCACCAGTGCGGGCTGCAGCCCACCGGGCGCCGGAGGCACGACGGAGGCGGCCAGCCCGCGCCAATACGACAAGTCCTTGGGGGGCGGCGGTACCGGGTCCCCTCCAAGTGGGGGCCGCAGGCTTGCCGGCCCAGCTCATCCAGCCGGCGCCGCCGGCGTGAGGGCTGACGGCTACAAGCGGCGGCGTGACGACTGGGAGGAGGAGGAGGAGGTGGGACCTCCGCACTGTGCCAAGGCGCTGGAGGCCGCGGCCGTAGCCGCCGGGGCCACACCGGGGGGACCGCTGGATGGTAGCGAGACCTCCGGCGGCCTGGCCAGTGGCGGCGGCGGCGGCGTGACCGGCGCGGACGGCAACGGCAGCGGCGGCTCCACCACACTGGGGGCGCCGGCACAGCGGCGCAGCCTCTCGGACGAGGTCGCGGCGGCACGTGCGGCCAGGGCTGAGGACGCACGCCAGCAGCAGAGGCAGCGCGCGGGCCGCTCTGGCACGTCGGACGCCGGCAGCGGCAGTCGTGAGAATGCGAGCAGTGGCATGCGGGACGTGCAGCTGGCTGAGGGGGGGTCGAACGGCGGCGCAGCTGCCGGCTCTGACGCGATGCAGGTGGACATGCGCTGGCAGCAGACGCAGGCGCCCACCGCGGCACAGGCACAGACGCAGGCGCAGCAGGCGGGCCGGGGCAGTGCTGGATCAGCGGGCGGTGGCCGCGGCGAGGTGCGCGGCTATGGAAGGGAGGCGGGGCGCCGCGGGGAGCCGGACACGGATATGGCGGAGGCGGAGGGCGAGGGCGAGGGCCAGTCGGAGACGGAGTGCAGTGACACGCCGCTCACCTCCAGCAGCTCGCAGTCGCAGTCGCAGTCGCAGCAGCGCGGCGCGGCCTCCCAGAGGCAGCAGCACCAGGGAGGGCCAGCCGGCATGCAGGCAGGCGGCCGCGGCTTCCGGGAGGGGGAGGGGGAGGGCGGCCGCATGGGCGCCAGTCCACTGCCGGCGTCAGAGGCGGCTGTCGGCGCGGCAGGTGCAGACGACGGCGTTGCCAGGGCAGGAGGTGGAAGTAGAGACGGGAGCGGCGGGGTTGCTTTCCCGACAAGGGGCAATGACGGGACCACAGCGGCAGCGGCGGCCGCTGTGACAGCTGCTGCGGCTGGCCTCAGCCTGCGGGCCGCTCCACCGCAGCCGTGGGGCGAGCAGGCGCAGTTGCCTCCCCAGTTCCAGCCGCACCAGCTCCAGCACCAGCAGCACCAGCAGCCCATGTTCTCGCCGCCACCCCCCGGCGGGCATATGATGATGCCGCCACCGCCTGCATTCCCGCCGGGTGCGGGGCCGGTGGGTCCTGGCGGCCCGCTGCCGCCGCCGCCGCCGGGCCCCCCGGCCCCTGCGGGCGGCCCCGCGCTGCGCGACCTGCTGGGCGACCCGCTGTACGGCGCTGTGCGCGCCACCCTGATGCGGCAGCAGTCGGTGTTCGTGATGCAGCTGGGCGAGCTGCACAAGATAGCGCGGGTGCAACAGGTGAGGCATGGGGCGGCAGCCGGCAGGGAGAGAGGGGGCAGAACGGGAGAAGGGAAGGGCCGGGCCTGGCACAGGTAGTGGTGCTGCGCACCGTTGGACCCGCGCGCTGTTCCACGAGGGCCTTCGCTTGTGTGCCCAAGTCACGTCAAGCGCTCGGCGCTCATATGCCAGGCTACCCTCTCAACACATAAACACACACGCTCCCCTCGCCCGCCCGTGCAGGTCATCTGGTCGGAGATGCTTGTGGTGGACCCGGCGGGACTGCAGGCCGCCTGCATGGAGGCCGGCTTTGCGGGGGCCGGACCCGCCGGACCCATTCTGCGCCTGCCGCCGCCCCCGGCCCCCGGTCAGCAGCAGCAGCAGCAGCAGCAGCAGCGGCCCCTGACGCCGCAGCCGCACATGGGCTTGGGCACGGCCACGCCCGAGAGCCAGGAGGGCGGCGGTGTGGCGGCCGGCGAGCAGCAGCACCAGCGGCAGCGGCCGGGCCTGGCGTCGGTGGCGGGTGCGGCGGAGGCGGGCTACCAGCTTACCAGCGCCACCACCGCCCACGAGGCCCAGGCGGGCTCCGTGGTGGCGTCCGCCGCAGTGGAGGCAGCCGGCGGGTACGGCGGCGGCGCCGGCACGTCCTCGCAGCCACATCACGGGGCGCAGCGCTCGGCGCCCGCAGCCCCGCCGCCTCCCGCCGCCCCGCCTCTGAGCCGCGAGGAGCTGCGTGTGCGGCTGCTGGGCGACATGCAGCTGCTCTTCAACCTGCCGCGGGGGCTGAGAGAGAGGGTGAGCGAGGCAGGCGGGGCGGGATGTGGCATGGCGTGTACGTGTAGTCGTGGGGCGTGGGCTTCCTGTGCTTGTGCGTGGCGGGTTCGGCCCATGTCCTGCCCAGGTGGCTCCGGGTGGCACTAGGTGGTTGCTCCGGCAGGCACACATGCAGACATGCAATGCAGTGCCACTGGTCGGAGTCAATGCGCTCTCACCCCTCGCCGCTGCAGGTGCTGCGCTCTGTGCCGCCCGAGCAGCTGGTGCGGCCGGCAGTGCCGCCGCCTCCCGCACCGCGGCCCGCAGCCACCATGGTGGGTGGCGGCGGCGGGCTGGGTGGCGGCGGCAACGCGGTGGTCCGACCCGCCGCCTCCAAGCTGTACACACTGATGGACGGCGACGAGGGGCCGGCGGACAGCGAGCAGCCCACGGTGGTACAGAAGGTGGTGGCTCAGGCGACTGCACGTGCGGCGGCTGCGGCGGCAGAGAAGCAGCGGAACAACGGCGGTAGTGGCGGCGGCAGTGTGGCAGGAGGCCCGAATGGAGGCATTCCAGCGGCAGTTGGCCAGGCGGGCCCCTTCCGGCAACAGCCCACAGCGGTGAGTGGTTATGAAAAGTTCAATAGGTAGCTGAATCGCTCGTGTAAATGCAGGAGCTGTGCGTCTCGGCAGGCCTTTTGCTGCGTCCTTACGCCCTCGTGTGTTGGCCTGCAGGCGCCCCCCTCGCCTCACGCGGCCCAGCCTGCGACACGGCTCGGCCTGCCCGACGGGGCCGCGGCGGCGGTGCCCAGTCCGCACCAGGTGCTGCCGCCCTTTCCTCCACACGGCATGCCGCAGCGGCCACAGGCGTCAGCTCTCCTTATGCCGCCGCCCAGTATGCACCCGCACATGCACCCACCCTCCCCCGCAGCCGCCTTCGGACTGCCCCCGCACGCACTGCCCGCGGGGCCTGGGCTGGCGCAGCCGCACGCGCTGCTGGGCGGAATGCCGCCCGCAGCCGCAGCCGCAGCCGGGCTCGCCGTGGGGCCTCCGCCACACGGCATGGGTGCTGCGGGGGCGGCGGCGGCAGCAACGGCGGGCGCTGGGGCGTTCGGCAGCCCCGGCAGCAGCTTCCGCGCCCCGCCGCACCCGGCGCAGCCCGGTCAGCCGCTGCACATGGACCTGCCGCCCCAGTGGTCCGGACCCGCGATGCCGCAGCACGGGCACCTGCCGCTGCACGGGCAGCTGCCGCCGCACATGCACATGGCCATGCCGCTGCACGGGCAGCTGCCGCCCGGCATGGCAGGCCCGCTGGGGGCACTGCCTGCGCGCGGCCCGCTGCAGGGCGGTGCACCGGGCGCTCCACCCCCCGGCGGCGCCCCGATGGCCGTGGCAGCGGGCGGGCCGCGGGGGCCGCTGCAGCAGCCGCAGCAGCCGCAACCGCTGGTGAGGCCGCCAGGGGTGCCTCCGCCGCTCGTTGGCACTCCGCCGCTGCCTATGCCGCAGCCAGGGCCGTCAGCCGCGGCCCCAGTCCCGCATCTTGATGCGGCTGGGACCTCGCAGCCGCAGTCAGCGGCTGCACCAGCACCCACCCCCGCAGCGCCGGTTCCTGGTGGCGGCTTTGGCGGAGTGCTGCCGCCCGCACTGCCCGTGCTCTTCTCCAGCCGCCAGGGGGCGGGAGTGGGAGCCGGTGGGACCAAGGTAGGCCTGACGGGGGTTGACCTGCTCCGCAGGGCACCTGCCCCCCGGGTGCCGTACCTCGTGCGCCGCCCCGCATGACCGCTTTGCTGTGCCTCGAGCTTGATGTGTGGAACCCCATGCACCACGTTGAACCGAACCTGCTCTTGCAGTACCGTGTACGAACCTGCTGTTGCAGTGCCGTATGCGAAACCTTGCTCAGTCTCTCAGCCTCAGTGCCGCCGCCCCGCACTCATCACAGGTGCCCCCAGTGCTGCGACCGCCCGGAGTGCCCGCCCCCGCTATCCCAGTGCCCCGCCCAGTCGCATCCATCGACCCACATGAGGCCTGGTTTGCCCGCCATGTGGCCGGAGCCGGAGCCGGAGCCCAGCCCGCTGCCGCCCAGCCTGCAGCGGCCACACCAGCAGCAGCGGCAGAGGCGGCTGGGGCTGCGGGGCCTGCCGCTGGAGCTGTCGGTAGCCGACAGGCACAGGCACAGGCGCCCAGCCAAGGCTTGGGCAGTCGGCCGGGCTCACTGCAGCGCATTGCAAGTACGGAGCGGGTCGTGGGCGGTGGCGGCGGCAGTGCCGCGGCGGTCACAGGTACCGGCGCGCTCCAGCAGCCGCCTGAGCGTCAGTCGCAGCCGCAGCAGCGGCAGGGCGCTGAGGAGGCTGAGGCGGCGCCCTCGGCGGCACGCGGCGGCCCCAGCGCCGATGTGGGTTGGGTTGCGGCTGCAAGACAGGGCCAGCCGCACCAGCCGAGGCCCGCGTCGGAAATGCAGGCGGGGGCCCCGCAGGACCAGGCGCCCAGCGCTTCCCAGCCGGAGGGGCTGGAGGCGCAGGGGCAGCAGGAGCTGCAGACAGGGGCTCCGGGTGTGGCAGGGGCTCCAGCGGCGCCGCCTTCTGCTGCAGTGCCGGTGCCGGCTGTGGGCCCCACCAAGTGGTGGCAGGACCCCAACACGGCCTTCGGCGAGCTGGGGCTGGTGGACCCACAGGTGTGCAAGGGTGGGGTTGGAAAGGGCGGATGTGGATGCGTGAGGTGCGGGGAGGACCTGTTGCGGGCCCCACCTGCACACGGGCCTGGACGGGCAGGTCCCAGGTCCAGGGCAGGGAGGAAGGGTGTAGACGACTGGCGTGGCCTGTTGGTGCGTTGTTGTGGCCCGTGCACGCTGTGCGGCTCCGACAACCCTGCGCACACCGCGACACCGCCCTGACCGCTACTGCCGCGCAGGCCCTGGGCAACACGCCGGCAGTGGTGGAGGACGACGAAGAGGACGACGACGACGAGGCGGCGGCGGCGGCGGCGACGGCGGGCCTGCAGCCCGGTGACGCGCTGGCGGCGCACATGCAGCTGGTGCAGTCGCTGGTGCCTGCGCCCAGGTGGGTGTGGTGTGGTGCGGGGTGCATCGGGGAGGCATGACTGCATGGGGGAGGCAGCTTTGGGAGGCAGGTACGGGGCAGGGCACCAGGTATGGGGCTGCAACCTGCCCGGCTGTTTACTGCTCTCGCCTTCCTGGGCTAACAGTGTGTGGTCCTGGCGCTCACCGTGTCCGCAGGGCTGCCGGCAGCGGCGAGGGCTCGGGCAGCGGTGCGCCGCCCCCCTTGCCGCCCCTCAAGAAGCGCGAGAAGTACATGATGCAGCAGCAACAGCAGCAACAGCAGCAGCAGGCAGCGGCCGTTGCAGCAGCTGCTGCTGCCGCCGGCGGGGCTCCTCCGGGAGCCGCCCCGGGCCAGGGCGCGGCTGCGCTAGCTGGCGCCAACCAGGCGGCCATGGCTGCGGCGGCGGCTGTGGCGCTTGGACTGGACCCCGCCACTGCGGCGGCCGCGGCAGCACTCATGGCGTCGGGTGTGGCGGGCGGCCTGGGCCCGGGCGGTATGGGCGGCGGCGTGAGGCCCGAGGTGCTGCTGGCCGCCACACGCATGCTGCAGCCGTCCGCATTCAAGGTGCGGCTTTAAAGTGGGGGGGGGGCGCTCCTGCCTCTGCCTTATCATAATGGTGCTGCTGCAGTCTCCTGCGGTCCGCCACCACACACCGCGTGTTTCTGTCCCTGTCCGGTGTGACTGCCCCCACCCTATATGGCTGTGTTGCTGACTGCCCCCACCCCACCCCACCCCATCCCCTTGTAGACGGTGCCCCCCCGGCAGCAGCACAGCAACCGCGGCAGCAACCGCCTCACCATGAGCACACACACCGGCGCTACCGAGTCCATGGCCAGCGGCTGGGGCTTCGGCCTCAGCCGCCGGGCCGGAGGGGGCGCGCAGCCGGAGCGCTCCGAGGCGGGCGTCAGCCGGGCCACTGGCGGCGCGGGGCCGCACTACCGCACCAGCGGCAACGGCGGCGCGACCACGTCGGCGGCGGGTGGTGGCGCGGGGCGGCCGGCTCGCAAGGTGGAGCGGAAGTACGACGGCGAGGCCAGTGAGGCGGGCGGCGGGGCGGCCTCGGCGGCCAGTGGCGGACGGCGCCCAGAGGCACAGCAGGCACAGCAGCGCCCGCAGCAGCAGCAGCAGCAGCGACAGCAGCAGCAGGGGGCACGAGGTGGCATCACGGCTGGCGGCGCGGCCGCGACCGGCGCTGAGGGCACCCAGGGTGGCGCTGAGGCCGACGAGGCTCAGACTAGCGGTGCAGGCGGTGGCGGCGGCGGGGCGGGCGGCCGCGCAGCAGGTGGTGCCGCGGGCAAGGTGCGGCGTGCCGGTGAGGGCCCCTCGGTGGCGGCGGCGGCAGCAGCAGGAGTCGGGGGCGCGGTGCGGCATCCGCAGCAGCGGGCTGTGGCTCGTGCGGGGGGTGGGGATGACGTGGGCGAGGTCAGCAGTGGGGCGGTGGAGGCGGCGGAGGCGGAGGACGGGATGTCAGAGTAGAGGCGGGCCACCTGCTCGGCAGTAGACTACAGGATCAGGCGAAAGCGTGATAGACCTCGGGTGCAAGACACACACTGAATAAGGTCCTCAATGCGGCTCAATGCATTACAGCCAGGATAGGGCTGGTGGATTCGCATGCAATGATAACTACGGCGGCATATGCCATGCGCCATGTGCCATGGCCATGAGACTATGAGAGACTCGAGACGGAGGTTACTACGAACGGACGCTACGGTATGCAGGCGGGACCATATATAATTGGAGTTTGATTCATGCACGATCATGGGCATGAATTGAGGTGCGAGGTGCGAGGCGCGCCGACAGGCGGGCGATTATGAGTGGTTGTACATGCTACGTACTGAAGCACGTGCCAGGTTCTGCTGTCCCGTTGTGGCGCCTGCTGCCAGTGAGCGCAGCATGGACGCTGTGGTGGAGGGGGCGCTGGGTGGCCTTTGGGCTTGATGCCTTCATGGTTCGGGAACTGTGTGCTGATGCGTCAGGCCCCTGCGTGTTGGCGTGTCGGCTTCAAGGCGCGCCGTGTGGCAAATGCCGAACCCGGCGGGTGGTGGGGAGGTCTTGGTGTGAGAGCGGGGAGTGCACTCCGGCAGGCGGCCAAGGAATGACGGCGTGAGAGACTGTCGCGCTGAATGAAGGCCACAGGTTGCCATACCGTACAGAGAGGCTCGAACAGAATGTGACAGACGTAGGGAGGAGCGCAGGCGCCGGTGCTTACAGGAATTACTGGTCGCGTCCCCGCAAGTGAGGCGAGCTTATGGGAATTACCGTACGTGCAGTTCGTACGACGTGCGGTGCCAGGTGTCGCGGTCAATCGGCATCTCAAGCTGCGCTTGCCCCTTGCTGCCAGTAGGTATGCGTCTCCCTGCCATCCACGTGCCCGTCCTGCCTTACCGGTCGGCGAGGGCTGGCGGGGGGTTAGCGTGCCCCGGCCCCCGCAGGGGGCGCGGCGCACCTATACACTTCAGAAAGGGGGGGCCCCTGTCAAGTTGGCAAACACACGCTCCCGGCCCCCGCCGACTGCACATAGCCATTATTTAAGCCATCCATTACACGAAGCTATTGTACACAAGGTAGAAGAGGCCCCAGCGACAAAGTTCCGATACCCGACTCGAGCCAGGGAACCTCGATCACGAAAGTAACTGAGGCTAAACCATATTTAGCGCACTCTAACGCATAGAATGGTGTCCGATGCCTCAAGAAAGACAATTCTTTGGCCGATTTCATCGCACAGGCTGGTGCTGGTCCAAGGTAACTATCAGATACGTAGATTGCTTCAATCTTAGCACTTATGTATTTGTCAGGATGCCCGTAGGCGCGTAAGCTGCGAGTGCGAGCACCTGTCCTTATTAGTGCCGTGCTGGCTGCCCCACAACGTGAGACCTATGAAGCTGAGACTATGTTATTCTTATATTTGCAAAACGTGTAAGGCTGAACGGTTTCGCCGCAAGGGCGAACTTGAACTTACTTCGCGCCGTCCAACCGTCCGACGTCCAGGCGGACAGCCCCGACCCCCCAGCACCGGCACCCAGATCACATTTTACTTATATATAGTGGAGTCTGTATCTCGCGGTGGGGGACGGTATGACGGGTTTTGGTGCTGGGGGGGGGGTTGGTTCGGCAGGGTGCGGGGCCGAGATGCAGGCACGCGGGGGAAGTCCGCGCGCGCCCTCGCAATTTGACAGGGCGTTGGCCCAGCTAATAATATTACATAAATACGTAAGTATTTAGAAGCTGCGCGGGCGAAAACGAGCGATTTTGCGTCCCTTGGATCCCATTTCCCCAGACTCCAATTCCCCCGACCCCGACCCCGACCCCGACCCCGACCCCGACCCCGACCCCGACCCCGACCCCGACCCCGACCCCGACCCCGACCCCGACCCCGACCCCGACCCCGACCCCGACCCCGACCCCGACCCCGACCCCGACCCGGTCACCGGTCCTGGAGGTTGTGCGCACGCCAGCATCCGCAGTACCTTTGGTCCAACGTTTGTTACGACTCTGGCACTCAGATCATACTCAGACTTCAGTCGCCACTTCTACACCAGCCTCCTCTCGTGCTCGGCATTTTAACACTGTACATTGCGTCCCCTGTCACTTGACGCCCTTAGGGGCACGCTCCATGGATCGCATGGCGGTCCGCTAGTGGTGGCCTGTGGTGGGGGGCTGGCAAGGCCTCGTGCGGCTGGCTGTCATTTGGCTGTCATCCCTACCAACGTCTCGACCTCGAAACACAGCACGCATATATAGCTTAGATGTCTTACTGCTGCGGCAAACTTACTCATAGGCTGTGCCGGTGAACTCTGTCAACTTCAAATTTTCGCCAAAGCAGAAATGTCGACACGGCGAAAATCAACGCGAGCTACAAACTTTAACAATATCCAGGAGCAGCAGGTATTGTTCTGCGGTTTTGCCAAGAGCACTGCTGAAGTTGGCGCTCAATTCTTCAACGTCCAAACCTTGTCTGCGAGCTGACCGACGGTCGCCGGAACCTTGCCCCGTTGCTGTCGCAGCGCAATGAAAAGATTCAGAAGCGTCAGGCCGTGCGGGGCGGGGACGGTGTCCGGCAGCAGGTGCACCGGGTCCTGACTGAGGCCGCGCTGCAGACGGTGTGGCAGCTCTACGAGAAGTACGCAAACGCCAGCCCGCTGCTGGAGCGATATGCGGAGGACGGCGGTGGCACGGGGTCCTCAGCTGCAGGCGCCCGGCGGAGTGAACGGCGCAGGTGGGGCACTGGGGTTTTGTATGGGTGGGGGCAGGTGGGGTCCTGGGCCGTGAGGCTGCGGTGTGGGACACGGCACTGCGCTTCCATGGCACTGCGGGTGCGCGGGCGACTCACCGTCATGCGGTGTGTCGCCTCAAGTGACGCCTGGTGTCATGGCCGCGTGGACAGCTGCCCTTGTTGCAGGCACAGGTGCTACCGGTAACTAGCAGGCGTGACTAAGCCGTGATGTGTGGGTCTGGGTCTGCAGGGCGGGGAACAGCGGCGGCGGTGCGGCGGCCGACGACGACGGCGCGGGCGGTGGCGCGGTGAAGGAGGCCCTGGCCGGCGCGGAGGCGGCGGCGGCGGCGGAGGCGGCGAGGGTCTGGGAGGAGAACGGTGAGCTATGTGCGAGGGGACCGGTGACCTGGCTTGCACCTTGAAAGTGACGCCGCCTGCTGGCACTGGGTCATAGGCACCAGACACGGCCCAGTCACCACTTCTCATCACCACCACCACCACCACCACCACCACCACCACCACCACGCTCATCACTCCGGCCCCTATGCATCCACCTCCCCCCTCCCCCCCCACCTACCCGTCCACCCTCCCTCCCCATCCTTCTCCCTACCCCTCCCCCCCCTCCTCCTGCAGGCCACCACTGCCTGGACCTGCTGGAGCCGCTGCTGCTGCCGCCCGACACAGCCGCGCCCAAGTGGGTGCCGCCGGGGGGGGGGGGGCGCAGTGGGTGCAGACTGCAGAGGGTGTGTTTGTCCTTGTGCCGGCCCGGAGGCCCGCAGGCCCGTAGGGAGACTCGGCAGGTGGCTGCCCGCGACCCTCTGCCTCCCGCAGCTGCACCCGCACCCGCACCTGCATCTGCCGGCCCGCGGTGCACCACGCCCGCCTGACCGCCCTGTCAGCCGCCCCTGACCCCCTCCGCTCTGGCTCCCCCACCCCTCAACACACACACACACTCCCCCCCTGCCCCCCAGGCACGTGCAGGAGGCCCTGATGCACCTGGTGCTCAACGCCGAGGCGCACCGCACACATCTGTCCGCCAGGGCGCTCAGGTGGGGCGGCGGGCGGGGGCAGCCATCCACGGGGGACACAAAAGCGCGTAACAACTGAATATGTACTGGGTTTTCGGGTTGTCGTGATACGGTTAGTGGGAATTGAGTCCAGGGGTCTCAGCACATGGGCGCGCCCCCAAACGGACCCCGGACCAGACCGCCAGCACCGGGTGCCAGTGGGAAGCAGCTGTGCCGCCGCCCCCGCGACCTGTCCCCGCACTCCTTAGGCTACGCCTGCCTCCGCGCCCTGAGCCCCACCTCCCGCTCCCCTACACCACCTCCTCCCCCACACCTGTTCCCCCACACCCCCAGCCTTCTGGAGCGGCTGCTGGAGCGCCACCCGCCCGTGCGCCTGGTGGGGGTGGGGGGCACGCCGGAGCCAGGTGAGGCCGGGGAGGGGGGCGGGAGCAGGGGGAGCTGCGTGTGGCAGCTGGGTGGTGCTGCCGCCTGCGGTACGTGCTCTGGTCCCCGGCTCTTGGCATCCACCCGCATTCCTCCCTGCTACTGCACCCCTCATGTCCCGCTTGCCGATGCCGTTAAGGTGTTGGGGACCAAGGCGGAGATGAGGAGGACGAGGAGGAGCAGCAGGAGGGCAGTGGTGGGGCAGGGGGCGCGGGGTCGGCGCGCCGGCCCCACCTGGAGGTGAACCCCGACCTGTGGGAGCCGGTGTCGGGGTGAGTGCGGCCGGGCTGGGCGCAGCGGGCTGGGAGCTGCATGGGCGCTGCATAGGCGCGTTGCTGCGTTTGCGGTGAGCCATGACCCTTCTTGCTGCCGCACCTGTCACAGCGATACCGCCTGTTGCCGTTCGCCCCTCGCTCCCATGATTCTGTCCCACCGGACACACACACACACACATACACACACACACACACGCCCCTGCTGGTGCTTCCGCAGCACCTGGACGCGCGCTCCTCTGTGTGGCCTGCCGCGACTGGCACGCGGGCTGCAGCAGCTGCGTGGCCTGATGCTGCTGGCGGGCGGCGCACACAACTGCGTGGCGCGGGCGGTGGAGGCGGCCGGGCACCCGGCACTGCCGCGGGCGTCAGACAAGGGTGAGCAGGGGAAAGTTGGGCAGGCAACAGCAGGGGGCAGCGGGGTGTACTTGCGGGTTGAGCACCCCTTGCAGTGTGACACACACCGCACACACACACACACACACACACAAACACACACACACACACACGAAACATGAAACACGAAACACGTTTATGGCGCACTTGGAGCGGAGGTAACTATGGCTACAAAAGAGCAGTCGGCGTGTTCATCCTTTTGGTGCTTGATGGGTATCCGTAAATGATCCGGCATTTGGGCGGGTCTCATCTGCGTGCCGTTTTAAAACAATCACGCACACACACATACACACACACTCACACACACAGAGCACCATCAGCGCACCTCTGCTTCTTCCATCCACCTGCCCTGAAGAGGACCGCCGCCATCCCCCTCGCCCTGCCCCCCCCCCTCCCCTCCAGACGCGGCCGAGTGCGGGGACGTGGGCCAGCTGCTGCTGCTGCGCTACTGGGTCCGCATGCTGTGTGCCGACATGGAGGTGCGGCTGCAGGCGGCACACAGCAGCCTGGGGGCCAGGGGGCGCGCGGAGGAGGCCGCGGAGGCAGGCGGCGAGGCGGAGGAGGCGGAGGCGCGGGCGGCGGTGGATGGCAGCCTATTGCTGCGGCTGCTCAAGGTGCGTACCGCATGGGATGGGGGTCGGGGGTTGGGGCTTAGAGCCGTGGGGGGTGCTCTCAGCATGCAGTGAGCCAGTAAGGGGCAAGGCAGGCGCGAGGCAGTCACCTGTTGTTAGGGATGGGGATGAGAGACAGCAAACGGTGGGGGCCGGCGGTGCTGCTGCAATGCCGGATGCCGCACAGCACCGGAATTCGTGACCGGGCAAACGCTGCCCACTCCCTGCCACCTAATGCTGCCAATGCGCCTCGCGTCCTGTGTCCACGGCGCCCACCCACCCTCCCCCACTCCCTACTTGGCCTTGCCCAGACCGCGGACCTCAACCTGGGCTGGCAGTACGAGACCAACGCCAAGCCCAAGCTGGTGCGGCTGCTGGCCTCCACAGCCGTGTATGGAGCCATGGGGGCGCGGGCGGGGGCGGTGCTGCCGCTGCCGGGCGGGCATGGCAGCAGCGGCGCGGGGGCAAGGCCCGGCGGACCTGGGGGCGTTGTGGCGGTGCCGCCGGTGGTGGCCTCGCGGCTGCTGGTGGCGGGGGGCCCGGGCGAGGTGGGGCGCCTGGCTGGGCGGCTGCTGGGCTGCCTGGCGGGCGGGCTGGCGGCGATGGAGGCGGCGGACGGCTACTCGCGGCGGCGGTCGGCGGCAGTGGCCTAGTGAGTGGCGCGCTGCGTGGGGCAGAGGGGGGTGGCTCAAGGGGGAAGGGGAAGGCAGGCCGGGGACGGGAGTGCGAGTGAGCCATTCAGATCAGCTGGGTGCTGTGCACGCTGCGGCCCCGGCACGTGCCAGTGGGGCATGCCCCCCTCCACCACCATCCGCCCCGCCCCACCCAGCCACCGTCCGGCCTTCTCCACTACCACCGTGACAGACCCCACCACTACCGGCACACGCGCATGAGTCAACGCAGATGCACACATACACATAAGCACGCACAACCACACACGCGTTCACACACTCACACTCACGCCGCAGCAATGAGCGGGTGGAGATGGACCGGCGGCTGGCCAAGGTGGTGGGCAAGGAGGCCGTGTACGGCAACCCTGACAACGTGCAGGTAGGCGGGGGGGAGGCAGGGAGGGAGGGAAGGAGGGAGGGAGGGAGGGAGGGAGGGAGGGAGGGTGCAAGGGGTTGCGTAGTGGGGGAAGGGGAGTAGAACACCAGGTACAGCGGGCAGCACAGCCCAGGGGCTATGTCTGCCAGTACATGCCACTGGCGAGGGATGCGGCGCCTGCTGTGTCTGCTGCGCTGCTGGTGTCCCTGCACGCCCCTGCACACACGTGCCAACCCACTGCCCACCGACCCAGCCATCAACAAACACAACCATACACACGCCGCCTTTCCCCCAGGCTCTGCTGTCCTGCCTGCCTGCCGCCAGCTGTGTGCGGCTGCTGAGCTACCTGGTGGTGGAGGCGGCGGAGGAGTGAGTGCAGGGCCGCGGGGTGGACACACACATACACACACACATACACACACACTGTCCTACGCGTAATGTTTTCCTTGTGCTCTTTAACACACACACACACACACACACACACATATATATATATATATATATATATATGTCTATGAGTCGGGGCATATGTACCGGTATGGACATGTCAGCTGCTTCACTTGGCTTGGGAGTCGCGGCCTGCACCACCATGCACGCATGCTCACCCGGCTGCCCCCCAACGTCCTGCTGTCACACACGCTGCAGGCAGCTGTCCGGTGCAGCGGTCGCGGGTGCTGGTGGCGGCGGCGGCGGTGTGGCGGCGCTGGCGGCCCTGGCGGCGCACTACATGGATGGGGGCGTGAAGGACTCTCCGCCGCCGGTGGGTGTGCCGGACTGGTCCCGTACACCGTACAGGGTAGCGGGACTCGCGCCCGCCCGCCCTCTCTTCATGTGCCCACCCGACGCGCCATCAACCACCCCACCCTATCCCAAGCATCTCACCCTGCCGCTCCCACTCGGCCTCCCCCCTCACCTCACCTCCCCTCCCCACCCCCCCACCCCACCAGGTGCTGGCCTCGCCCGCGCTGCGCTACCTGCTGGGCGACCAGGATCCCCAGGGCGGCGGCGGCCAGGAGGGCGGCCAGGAGGGCCAGGAGGGCGGCGGCGGGCACTGGGCCTGGGGCCTGCGCTGCATGCGGCTCAACAGCCAGATGCCGGGCCGCGTGGGGCTGCCGCTGCTGGTGGCGGCGCTGGCGGCGGCAGGATGGCGGCATGCGGAGGAGGAGGCGCGGCGGGCAGAGGCGCATGAGGGCGCGGGGGAGGCCGAGCGGCAGGACGCGGAGGACGACGAACCGGAGGCGGGGGCGGGGGCTCGCCTGACGGCGGCGCAGTGGCGGCGCGAGCTGGCGGCGGTGGCGGCGCTGAGCCAGCGGGCGGCGGCGCGACTGCGGGCGGAGGGGCTGGTGCGGGTGGCGGACGGCGCGGGGGCGGGGGCGGGCGCAGGTGTGGGTGGTGTGGGGGCGGACGGTCTAGCCATCTACATCCAGATGCGGTGTGCAGAGCAGCTGGCCGAGCGCCTGGGCAACCCGGGGGCGGCGGCTGTGGCGGCGGTGTGAGGTAGGGCGTGCAGTGCTGGGTGCCTGACCGGTCGGGGGGCGCGGCAGCACGCGGCCGCAGCGGCTGCAGCGGGGCTGAGCAGCGGACACGACCGCTGTGAGTGCGAGCGGTGGGACAGGGTAATGGGCAGGTTGGCGTGGTGTGCAGCGCATTGTATGTGTATGTGGCGTGACTACAAGCACTGGGGTGGGGACGAAACCGAGCCGCACTGTAACGCTCTGTCACAATTAAAAGCGTTTCCACGATGGCTACGGCGAGTGCCATCGCTGCATCAGTAGCAGTGCAGCACTAGTCGCCTACATCGCCACGCCTCCGCAGACTCCCGCCCCGCACGCTCGCAGCGAACTGGGAATGGTGAAAACCATCACCACCACGCAGTACCTGACACAACTACTAACGCTCCGCACCGCAACACACGTCCCGCCGCCTCAAACCCCGCACGCACGTCTAACTGTCTGCTGTCTGCTTGGGGTATGGGCGTCAGCTGCACACTACGGGACCTCGCCAACCTGCCTAAACCCTGTCCCATCACACACCCGCACGCACGTGTGCCAGGAGTCACAAGCTGAGGCTGAGGCGGGGGCGCCTGCTGCTGCTGCCGGCGTAAACAATTCAAAGACAGCAGCACAGCCCTCATCCCGCATCCACCCTCGCACACCCTCCAAGCAACGACTACTACCAACCCCGGCCCCTGCCCGCTGCCGCCGCCTCGACCAGGCCTCGACTCCCCGGCTGCACTGCACCGCCATAGGTGCCGCCCCACTCGCCCGGCCGCTCCCGCCCTTGGGCCGGCAGCCGTTCAGTCGAGAGCGCCCCGCCCCGCCCTCGCAGGCCTGCTCCACCGCCCTCCCCCCATCCCACTGGCAGGTGCTCCCACAGGCTCCAGTCCGACGGCGGCAGCCAGGCCCCGTCGGCGTCAGAGCCCGGAAGCCCCTGAGCCGAAGTTATAGGAGGGGGGCGGCGCCTCTTACTCCCCGTGCACCCGGTGAGCCCCACCGCCGCCGCCGTACTGCTCTGCGCCCGCTGCCGCCGGGGCTGCCGCTGCATCGCTCTTGGCGGCACCGCGCTTGTCCTGTCGGGAGTTGTAGTGCGGTGCGGTGCGGTGTGCCTCGGCGCGCGAAGCGGCATAAAATGAGTGGTGGTGGGTCCGGGTGCAGCACGTGGGGAGGCGCAAGCGGGGTCATCGGCCGAGGTCTAAGGCACCGGCACCAGGATGGCTAGCTAGCGGCACGTGACTGAGTTGACACGCATGTGTGAGCATGCTGTTCCTGGCGCCCCGTACCGCAGGCAGGTTCTGGGTATGCCGCCATGGACGCACACGCACAGTGCATGCAGCTGCCACTCCTCAGGCCCCACCCAGGCCCCACGCACCGGGTCATGCCTGAAGTGGCACTTGCCGCCCATGAAGCAGCGGCCTTTGCCCAGCCAGTGCCTGGCAGGGACAGGGACAGGGGCAGGGGCAGGGGCAAGCGGACGGGGTCGGTGCCGGCGGTTAACACGGACACTTGGGAGGCTTGGGAGGCAGTGGGAGACGTGGTGCAGTGCCTGGAGCAGCGCGTGCGGGTGGATGTGGGGGGTTGGGCCGAGGCCGGGCCGAGCAAGCATTTCCAGGTGGCACTCCGCGGGTGCGCGTCGTGGACGCACGTGCCTGCAATCCTTGTTGCCCAGCGCCTGCGGGTGCGCCTGGGGGTGCGCCTGCTGCTGTGCCGGTGGCGGCCGTGGCGGAGCCGGTAGCGGAGGCGGTGCGGCAGTGGTGGCGCTGCCACTGGTGGCATAGGCAGCGGCATGTGCCCCGCCGCCGCCTGGGTAGGCGCGCCCCGCTGCCCTCGCCGCCTGCTCTTCCACGGCCTCCGCATCGATTTCTTCATACGACTCCTCCTGACGCGACCGCTGCTGTTGACTTGACGGCGCCGGTTGGGACGGCGGCGGCGGTGGGGGCGGCTGAGGCCGCGGCTTCTGCGGCGGCGCGCGCTCACGCTTTGGCTGCGCTGCCGTCGCAGCCGCTGCACCACCTCGCATGCGGAACCACCGCAAGACGTCATCGTGGTCTTCCTCCTCCTCTTCCTCCTGTTCCTCCTCTTCCTCCTGCGCCTCCTCTTTCTCCTGCTCCTGCGCCCCCTGCGCCGGACCCGACCTGCCCTCCTGCGGCTCGTGCTGCCCACCAGCAGGCGGCGGCACCGGCCGTGGCGCCGGCGGCTGTTGCGGCGGCGCTGTCTGCGGTGGTGCCGGCGCCTGCCCCGCCGTGGTCATGAGCACGACTGCGCCCCAGGGCTTCCACTCGTCCGCGTCACTCCAGGTGTGTGTGCGGGTCACACACAGCCGCGCACGCACCTCGTACACCGTGCCTGTGTGTGTGTGTGTGTGTGTGTCGGGTGCGCACAGGTGGGGCCACAGCGGCCTTGTGTGAGTGCGTGCATGTGGGTCAGATGGGACACGGGAGCCACAATTGCACACTGTAAAGTCAAAACTCACACACTCATGCTATCATACATGCGGCTTCACCCCAGCTCTCTCACAGACCCCCAGCCCCCACCCCCATGCTAACCCACCTGGGTCCAGGCCGCTCAGCCGCATCTGCGACAGCACCTCCGCCCTGTCCCAGCTGCGCCAACCGCCACCACCATCACCCGCACCCGCAGCGGCACCAGCAGCACCAGAAGCACCAGCAGCACCCGCGCCCTTGTGCCGCTTTTGCCCCTTTCCCCCCTTGCTCTTGCTGCCCGCCTTGTTGCCGCGACCCCCGCCGCCGCCCCGCTGCTGCCTGCCGCTGTGTAGTGTCTCCTCTGCTGCCGCCGCTGCCGCCGCCCCTTCTCCCCCGGGCCCTCCGTCGTCCTGTTGCTGCTGCTGCTGTCGCTGCTGCAGGGGTCGCGATGCGTACTGCACCGCCAGGCCCGTGGGCAGGTCCGACTGCAGGGGGGGCACAGGACACGTGCGTGCGTGAGGCGGACGCATACGGTACACACGGGCAGGGCACGCGGTCAGGTCAGGAGACGCCAGGTCAGGTCACGCAGCCAATAGCGCATGCGCTCAAGGCCTGCTGCCACACCCCAGTGGTCCCCCTTCCAGCTGCCCACCCTGCGAGTCCGCCTCAGGTCAGCTGGCGGCGGCGGCAGTCCGCCCAGCTCCACCTCCAGCCAGGAGGGCCCGGAGGCCACCTGCGAGGTCAGGCGCCGCCGCAGCCGCGGGGAGCGAGGCACACGGCAGGTGACGGGAGGAGAGCCAGGGGAGAGCCAGGGGAGTGCGGGTCAGCGTGGCGTGTGGTGCTGTGTCGTTGTCATGAGTACGGCGCCGCATGCTCATGCTCATATGAGCCAGCTGCCGGCACCTCACCCACAACCACCTCACCCACAACCACCTCACCCACAACCACCTCACCCACAACCACCTCACCCACAACCACCTCACCCACAACCACCTCACCCACAACCAGGCAGCAGCCAACGGACCGCCGCGCGCACCTGCCGCACTGCCGCCGGCCGCGCCTGTGGTGCCAGCACCGCCCGCCGCCACCGCTCCTGCAGCCCCTCCTTGGACGTCGGCGGCGGCGGCGGCGGGCTGTGGGGCCGGCCCCGGGCCCTGCTGCTCCAGCCTCCGTCGTCGCTGTCGCTGTCGCTGCCATAGCCATAGCTGCCGCCCCGGGCCCACGGCGGCGGCTGCGGCCGGGCACGGAAGCCGAAGGGAAAGAAAGGCGGGAAGGGGAAGGGGAAGCGCGGGCCCCGCCCGCCGCCGAACATCCTGCATGGGGCACGTCGTCCGGGCGTCTGCACCTCATTCGCCGTCTAGCAGCGCAGCTGTATACACGGTATCCCGCCGCACCCCGCCATCACCTCGATCCGGCATCTATCACCGCCATCACCGCATGACGACCTCATCTCCGCACCACCGCTGCCGGCTCGAACCAGCCGCACCCGACTGTGGCCTCCCTCACAGTGCCCTGCGTGCTCACTTTCTGGCCCCACCCCAGTGCCGGGCCGCGCCTCTATCAGTCAACCTCCCACACCACCACAGGCACGCAGCTGGCCCCCCACCTTGCAAACATGGCGGCCTCGCGCATCCGCATCTGTGCCGCCATGAACTCGGCAAAGCCGTCGCCAGGGTCGTCGTCGTCACCCTGGTCGTACCCGCCCGTGCCGCCGGGGCCGCCGTGGAGAGGCTGTGGCGCGGCAAGGACAGGGGATGGATAGCCGGGTGGATGAAGGGATGCAAGGGATTACAACTTCAGCCGCAGCAGGTGAGCATGCACAATTGCACATGCTTGTGCCCTGGAGCCGGCGCACGCTAGGCAAACCCAGACCTCTCAAGCCCTCGCGGTACTGGTAACGGGGGCTCGGGCAGTCTGTGGCGCCGGGTGACGTGTCTTCCTCCATGCATCACCGGCGCCTGGGCCGGGCGTGACTTGTTTCCCGGGACACCGACTACGCTTCCCTTGCCCTGTCACATCGCCTTAAGCCCTTCGGTTGCGGCGCCACCCACGCACATGCACCCCCGCACCCCCGCACCCGGCTGAGGCAGGCATAGGCAGCGCTGATGCGTTGGAAGCGGGAGGTGGCGGCCTGCTGCGCCTCGGGAGGGTGCTTGTCGGGGTGCCTGCCCGGTGGGGGGCGGGCCGTTCATGTCGACAACGGAGGGGTTAACTCACAAGGGGGGGGGGCGAGCGATGGCTGAGCGAGTGTATGCCGATGAGGAGTGGGGTGGCTGCGGAAGGACACACGGGGCCCCGGCCCAAATGGCAAGCACGGGCTTGCTGCGAGCATGCTGTTGGGCTCGGGCACGTGCACACCCCTCTGCCTTGCCCTCTGCCTCACCTACCATTGCAGTGCCAGTCGCTTGTAAGCCGCCCGCACTTCCTCAACATCGGCGCTAGGCTGCCGCAGACGGGAAAGGGGAATGGTGGCCTCCAGTAAAGGGGGGGCCGAGGGCACAGAGCTACGGCGGACACAGCGCTGGCAGGGGCCCTGGGATCGGCCGAAGCGGGCCGAAGCCCGGGACGCACTGGACCTACCTCGCGCGCACGCACGCACGCACCTGCAGCCCCAGCTCCTCAAACGACTCCGCGCGAGTCAGCTTCATCCCGCCGCTCCGCTCTTTCGCGGTCGGGTGCGATTGCGAGCTCAGTCGCGAGCGGCCAGCGCCCTCACCGCCGATGCCGAGGCCGCCGAACACGTGTAAGCCGCCTGAAGCCGCCAAACCATACACCAGCCCACAGAGCCGGTGTTTATTTGATTGGTCAAGGTAGCCCGCTTCCGCATCGAAGCTCAGTATTACAGGGCTGTGCAAGATGCGACCCGTGACAGATCGACGCGTCACGGGCACCCGGCCCCCGACGGGCGGCACGCCACCACGGGCCCTTCGGCGCAGTGGGAGTGGCTGCAGTGATGTGCTGCTCGCACCTGCAAGACCTCCTGCACAGGGTATTCGTGCACTGGGCGGAGACTGCTGACTTGGCCCTACCTGGCCGCCTGTTGTAGCCATTGCCGCACTAAGACCGCGAGCTTAAAAGTCGCAACGCGCGAGGACTGGCCTTGCCCACTACATCATCTACGCAAACCCAAGCAGTACAGCGGTACTCACAGTTATAGCTCATCAGTGCATTCCGCCACGCCGCAGTAGCCGCAGTAGCAGACCCGGTGTCCTGTATTTACAGCACTGATTGACGAGGTCTGCACACACGCCCATCTCCAGCACACGCCCACGCTGCTGATGCAAGATCCGCCCCGGCACGCCCATCGATCCAGCGGCCTGCGCGCTTGCGCCCACACGCACCCGGTCCCACCCCTGGCCTGCCGCGTGCCGGCCTCCTCAAAGCGGCCCACCACTGCCCCGAGCGCCCTGCACGGCCGCCACAGCTCTGCCTGCCGCCCCAACCTTCGCCGCTTCCAGCGCAGTCATCGGCTCGAGTCCCGCCCGCACCCGCCGCAGTGACCCCACGCCACAGTCTCCGCCCCGTGCACCCTGCGGCCAATCCCCCTTCACCCCAACACGTGCAGTATGCTGCACGCGCCTCCCACTCCAGTCCCCCAGCCCCCCAGTCCCCCAGTCCACCTCTAGCTCAAGCCGGACTCCTCCTCCACCACTGCTCCCGCCCTCAAGCTCCCCCCCCGCCTCCGCCTGCAGCTCCTCCACCCGCTCTACTTCTTCTTCTTCATCATGTCCTCCATGCCGCCCTCCATCTTCTCAGCTTCCAGCCCAGTCTCGGCAGTGCGGCTGTGGCGAGGGGGAGACACAGAGGGGGGCCAGAAACGAGGGATTAGCAACCAGAGAGGAGGGCGGGTGTGGCGGGTGTCGGCAGTCAGCGAAATGGACAAGCGAAGGCAAGGGGGTGGCGGGTCGAGCAGGGGACGAGGACGCGGGGTCTGGCCCGGTGACGGCGTGTGTGGCCAGATGGCAGCGGGTGCCTTGGCCCTGTCCCGCCCCGCACCCCGCTCCTCTCCCCCCGACCGCACTGCAGGCCCCGCCACAGCTCTCACAGCGCCTGGTGCACACCCACCCCACCACCCACCCCACCACCCACCTGACCGCGACACCTGCACTCGCCCACCCTGGCCCCGCCCCCACTCCGTCCCTGTTCCTGCCCTCGCTCCGCCCACACCAATAAGGTGGGTACTTGGGTACCAGGCCGCTTGGGCCTGCCAGCATTCCCGTCTCCAGCCCTCCCCTCGGTGCGCCAGCTTGCCTAGGACATGGGCGTCACCACCCCGCTCTGGCCTCTCATCCCCGCCCGCCCCCGCCCGCCCCCGCCCGCCCCCTGCCCCATCCCCGCCCTGTACCTGTCTTCCTCTCCCTCCCCCGGCCCCCGCCACTCACATGCGCACCACCTCCGCCACGGGGTGCACGAAGATCTTGCCGTCGCCGATCTCGCCCGTGTAGGCGCTGGCCGCCACCAGCCGCACCACCGCGTCCACCTGGGCCCTGTGCGGGGGGGGGGGAGACCAGTGCGTGTGTGCGTGCGTGTGTGTGCGCGTGCGTGTGTGTTTGGCGGGAGATGGGGCGTGTGAAAGGATGTGGAGGTGAGGGCGTGTTGGGCTGTGTGTTGGGGCGCGGGGTGTGGTACCGGTACGGGCAGGGGCTGCGGCGGCCGCTGCACAGCCTTCACGACATCCCCTTCAGTTGAGGCGGGCAGCGCGCAGCAGCCTCCGCGCAGCAGCCTCCGCATGCGCCCCTGCATCCAGCCCCCCTCCCGGGCTTGCTGCCTCCTCTTGCTGCTCTCATCATACGTAGGCCCCCCCGCCCCCTCCCTCCCCCCCTGCTGCCGGCCCCCCACCTGCTGACCACGATGTCCAGCTTCTCCTTGTCCACCAGGTTGGAGGGACCGAACTCAGTGCCCGCGTAGCGCTCGCGGGAGCCGCCCTGAGGGGGAAGGTACAGAGTGAGCGAGCTAGTGTGTGAGCGGGCGACACACCCGGGGCGGAAGGGAAGAGCAGCAGCACCGCTGCAAACACGGAGGCGGTTTGGCCAGCCCCACTGCCCCACTGCCCTATTGCCCCAAGTGTGTCGCTGCCACCTGCCACTGCGGAGACCCGCAGCCCGCTCCCCTCATCCCAGCAGCCCCCCGCTCAGCTCTGGCAGTCCCCCACCTGCACGCCCACGCCCTTGACGGGCGTGTTGGTGAGGCCGCGGATGCCGTACTTGGACAGGGTGTCGATCACGAACGGCAGGCGCCACGGCCGGAAGATGGCCTGAGCAGGCAGCGGGACAGTGGGGCGGTGGGGCGGTTGGGGGAGGGGGGGGTTCAGCCATGCCCCATAGCCCGAGCCTACAGCCCCGCATGCCGTGGCGAGGGCCAGCCGCGGCAGGTGCCGCCAGCTGCCCACAGCTGCCTATACAGCTGCCCACACAGCTGGTATATGGCTTGTGCGGAGGCACCACCCCAACAGCCATGTGTGAGGCACCGGGCTGGGGTGGCTGGCTGGGTGGTTGCGCCGCATCAGCAGCAGGCCAAACCCCCTGCTGGCCCTCCAGAGGCACTGCTGGCCCTGCCCCCCCCCCCCCTGTCAGTGCACCCAGCCAGCGGCAGCAGCACAGCCCACATGCCCCCTTCAAATACACACACACACACACACACACACACACACACACACACACACACACACACACACACACAGTCGCCCCCCTCCCCCCACCTCGATGCGGAAGAACTTGACGCCGGGGAAGGCGCTGAGGTCGCACTGGATGGACTCCAGCTCCGCGTACGTGGCGCGCCGCACCGACACCGAGCCGTTCTCGTCGCCTGGGAGGGGGGGTGCAGGGGCGGGGGTGATGGTTGGTGGGTACGTGTGTGGAGCTTGTATGTAGTAGTGTGTATGAGTAAGAGAGGGATATGAAGGGCATGCGTGGCTGTGGTGCCTTGGCGGGAAGTGCCGCACACGGTATCCGCTGCAGCTGTGTGTTGCTGGCTGGCTTGTCCGGAAGCATGCATGGACCTCGCAGCATTACACTGACAGGTGTAGCCAGCTACCCCTCTTGTGTAGAGTATCGGCCCTCCGACTGTGTTGGCTGAGCGTGTAAGAGTGCGGCCGTTCGCCGCATCTCCGCTAACCCCCGGCACGTTGCCCCCGCCCACCCACCCCACTTACTAGCCCGGACAGCGACGGACGCCCGCCGCGCCGGGCGCGCCGCTTGGCAGCGAGAAGCAATGGACCGAACAGGCACAACAGCTGCACTCCGCGTCGACCTACAATTGCCACAGCAGCGTCACCAAACTCGGCGTCACGTTGGTGATCGTGCACCGCGGCACGTTTGTGCGCGAGCCCATTTACAACAGCTCGGGGTCCGCATGTGAGTCTAAGAGTCAGTTGGGGCTGCGGCGTACCGGCCGACGACGGCAGCGGAGGAAGTCCGCGAAGCAAGGGCCATGTTCAGTCGCTCGTCCGATTAACGCGGTAATATATGAGCTCAAATAGATGACACTAATCTAGACACTGGACAGTCAGCTGCTGTCAAAGCGTCGCGAGTGTGCAGTCTGCGCACAGCGGCGTGCTCGCTTGCCAGAGGGCTCGCGCACTTTGTAAATGCAACAAACACACTGGTGAGTAACAGTGACTATGTGTAAACGGGAGTGGCTCTGCCTGCTGTAAATGAGAAAACGTGATGCTAGAACCCTTGTTTGCCGACTCGGGTGGTGTCGCCATTCCCCAATTGGATCGACAAATACACTTATAATGATACCAAACTTCCACTACATCATTCCATAGTCGGTCGCTGAACTACTCGCAGACTTTGCTTGCACCAAACTCGGGTCCGTCTCCGTGGAAAACTCTCTTATTATGCTTGCGTCTCGACAATGCACCAGTAGCAGGAATGCATGCGTCTACAATCGGACGCATGCCCTGCCGGGTCTGAGCATGCCAGCTCGCCGCCGACAGCTCACCGCGTGCGTCGTGGCCGAAGCTGCGGCGAGCGGCGGCAAGGTCATCGCCATGTACACGAAACCAGGATGCGAACTTTGCGAGGGGACGAGGGTGAGCAGCGGCTTTGCGTGCTGGTACTGCCGCGTGTAGGGGTTCCGGGGGCCAACACCCACACTGGAACAGTGGCTCGCGGCCCAATCGTGAGCGCTACGCGTGCCCTGCCCCCACAAGCCACCTGGCGCCCCCTATCTTTTCCGTAAGCAACTCCCATGGCCAGACCCAATTCCGGGCACACGCCCATGTACAAAAGTACCCAGCCTGCCCTGTGTTTCCTCCCTCCTCACGTGCGCCTAGTGCCGTCCACCTGCCACCCCCACAGGACCGGGTGCAAGGCATTATCGACCGCGCGCAATTCATGCCCAGCGCAATCGCCGAGTGGCGCCTGGAGGTGTGTGTGTGTGTGTGTGTGTGTGTGTGTGTGTGTGTGTGTGTGTGTGTGTGTGTGTGTGTGTGTGTGTGTGTGTGTGTGTGTGTGTGTGTGTGTGTGTAATTGTGAACATGTGTGTTTAGGCGAGTATGTGCGCGGGGGAGGGGCGACAGCGAGTTGTAGGCCAGGGGGGCAGTGGGGCCAGAGGCACGTGGTGTGGCGCTGCGCAACCAGTCCTGCTGACTAACCCAGCGCGAGGGCATGGGATGACGCCCAGCCCTGTGCACCAGCTGCAGATCAGTTGCACGTGGCGTTATCCCGGCACCCACCTGCCCATCTGCCCTCGCCCCCACCCCCTCCGCCCGTCCGTCCGCCCCTACCCCCCTCCTCCTCAGGAACGGGACATCACCACCAACCCCGCCTGGGCCGTGTACGAGATGGAGGTGTGTGTGTGTGTGTGTGTGTGTGTGTGTGTGTGTGTGTATGTGTGTGTGTGTGTGTGTGTGTGTGTGTGTGTGCGGCCCCGTGTTCACCTTACCCGGTGTGTGCGTGCAGCCGCCGCTCCCTGCCTGAGGAGCTTGTCAGCGCAGTGGCCACCGGAGCTGAGTACCGTAATGGCCCCAGCCTCTGACGCTGCTGCGACAGGCGCCGCTACTGCGCTTGTAACCGGGCTCGAATATATGCATATGCGCGTGTGCATGTGTGTGTTTGCCGCTGCAGGTGCCGGTGTTGGTGGCGTCGGGCTCAGACGGGAGAGAGGTGGGTCAGATTGGGTACACGAGCAGGAATGGGGGTTGGCGGTATGCCTAGGGGAGAGGGCGGTCCGGAACGCGGGGATGGACTCCCCAAATGACTCTAGGCTTGTCGCTGGCATGCAGCGTGTATCATGATGTTGATGGTACGTGCGTGAGTGAATGTAGCTCTTGCACCTGACCTGTCTGCTGCGTGATGGTTGCATGGGCACGCGCACGCAAACGCTGCCCCCTTCAACCCTCTCCACCCCATCCCGCACCCACCCGCCCCGCCCACCTGCCTCAGGTCCGGCTGCCCCGCTGGCCGCCGCGCATGACAACCGACAAGCTGCGGCAGCACATCGAGGCGTCGCTGCCGCAGTAGCAGCAGGGCAGCAGAAGCAGAAGCAGCAGTGCGTGTGTGGTGGCGGCAGGGGGCTGGCTGACACGGGTGACGGGGCGATGATCACGGGAGGGGGGGGGCAGTCGGACACGTGCAGCAGGCTACCACGTGGTCGCGTGGGGTGGAGCATGTCACGCCGCCAGCAGTATATGCAGGATGAAACCTGGAGGGGCGTGTGATAGTGTATGTCGCTTTATGTTGACGTGTACCAGTAGGCGCATACGATAGGATTCGGACTATCCCTGCAGAAAGGAGACGCATGGGACTCGGACTGCCCCTTCTTGTACTGGCGCATTCATTGGAGTGTTGTGCTGAGCAGGTAATGCGTACAGGTACTGCTTGCTGAGTAACAGGGGTGAAGTGTGCATGGGAAAACACCCTCGCCTTTCTGGCGCGTTTGCTGCAGCACAAGGAAGAAATCACGTGTGATGGTGTCTGCAATGGCGTATGTGCATGACCGGAACAACGGCTAGCGGCTTTGTTCGCGCATATATATGTATGGTATGGTGGGCGCATGAGGGTTACAAGCAATCGGTTGTAAGGACACACAGCGCCCAGATCTCTACATCCCTCTGAGTCCGTGAAACTGCACGGCCCTGGACGCTCATGTGTGTGTGTGCGCGTGTTTCCCAAGTCCTCCGGTCCCCAGCACTGCACCCACGCCTCCCCGCCTCCCCGCCTCCGCCCACGCCTCACGGCTGCCAGCTCAGCAGCAGCTGCTGCACACGGCCGTGCCCATACCCGCCCGCCTCCGCCGCCGCGCACTGCCTCACCCCCGCCTCGGCCCCGGCCCCCGCCGCCAGCAACAGCGCCACCACCCGCCGCCAGCCCAGCCGCGCCGCGTCCTTGAGCGGCAGCTCGTTGCACATGCCCACCATCACCTGCAGCCGCCGCGGCCCGGCGCCCTGCTGCTGCTGCTGCTGCTGCCTCCTGGCCGGCACGGCGCACATGGCCCCCACCATGCGCCAGCGCCCAGCCCTCACCGCCGCCAGAAACACCTGTCCGTGCTCCGCCATGGGGTCCGCCCCCGCGCCCAGCAGCAGCGCCACCACCGCGTCATGGCCGTGGCCGTGGCCATGGTCATGAGCCCGAGCGGGCGACGCAGCAGCCGCAGCAGTCGCAGCACCGTTACCCGTGCCGCTTACGCGGCCCTGACCCTGCTTCGACTGCTTGCTTCCCTCGCTAGCTCCGCGCCTGCCGGCATCAACCGCCTCACCCGGCCCTGCCGCAGCCGCCGCCACACGTGCTAGCAGTGCCTCAAACTCAGCCCGCTCCGCTGCCTTCGTGCCACTCACTCCCTGCCCCCTGCCCCGACCAGCCCCCTCCTCCTCCCCCTCCCCCTCGTCGTCGCTGTCCCCCGTGCAGGGCCAGTGCACCCGGTACGGCCCGCCCCGCAGCGCCGCCAGCGAGATGGCTGCGGTGGCGGCCTCAAGGGCGGCCGTGCGTGCCGCGCAGCCGCCCTCCACCGCCGCCCTGAGCGCCCCGCTGTCCACCGCACTGCCCGCGGCCAGCAGCTCCCGCACCAGAGCTACACAGCCACCGCGGCAGGCGGCCCGCAGCGCCGACCCGTCAGCCAGCAGCCACGACACACGGCCCGGCCCGGCCGCCTCCACCCGGGCCGCCAGCAGCAGCCGTACCAGCGGTAGCCCCCGGCCGCCCTCCCAGCGGGCGGCGGCGGTGATGGCGGCGGCGGTGGGCTGCGCGCCGGCCGCCAGCAGCATCTCCGCCACCTGCAACCGCACTTGAAGAACAGGACACGAGCACTGCTGCCCCGCAGTGGCAGTGGCAGTGGCAGCAGCAGCTGCAACGGCGGCTCCACACGGCGGGTCAGGCACGACCCCCTCCTTGGCGCTCACGCAGTCCAGCCCGTCCGCAGCAGCCTGGCGACCAGGTACCTTGCCTTGGGCCAACGGTGATGGCGGAGGTGGCGGTGGCGGTGGCGGGCTGCACACGGCCCCCAGCGCCGCACTGACCAGTGCGTCCGCCGCACTGCCCGCCTCCAACAGCAGCCGCACCAGCTCGGGCTGGGGTTGAGGCGCCGCGGCTGCCTCCCTCAGCGCCCGGCTGTCCGCCCCCAGCGGGTTAGCGCCCGCCGCCAGCAGCAGCCGCACCAACGCCGCATTGCCACACCTGCCATTGGGCCCGGGCGGTGGTGTGAGCAGCAGCAGGTGCCCAGGTCAGGGCAGGGCAACCCCGGCTTCCGTGGCGGTGCGGACCTGTACACATGGCTGCCTGGCTGCGGACACCGCGGCCGCCACTGGCTCCCCTCAGGCCCTCCCCCCCCCCGTGCACCCACCTGACCGCCTCCGTCAGCGCCAGACTGCCCCTCGCCCGGGGGTCGGCGCCGTGCTCCAGCAGCAGCCGCACCAGCGCAAGCTGGGGGTCCCGGTCCCGGTCCTGGCCCTCCTCCTCAACATCACAACCAGCCCCATCGGCGCCCGAGTCGCATCCCCCGCCCCCCGGCGCCGCCGGGCCCGGGCCGGGCTGGCGGCACGCCGCAATGAGCGCCTCGTTGTCCCGCGCCCGGGCGCTGACCCCCGCCTCCAGCAGGCAGGCGGCCAGGTGCGGGCAGCGGCACTCCGCCACCGCCACCAGCAGCGCCTCGCCGCCGTGGCCGCGGGGGCTGATGGCGGACAGCGCGTGGGCCCAGGGGCCGCCGCCGCCGCCCGCCGGCCCCGAGGTCAGCCAGCTGAGGGTGAGCAGGTGGCGGGCGCGTGTGGCGGCGGCCAGCAGCGAGGAAGGCTGCGGGGGGCGGGGGCGGGGGCGGGGCGGTTGATGGTACTGCATGTAGCGGGGTCATGGGACGGCAGGATGTGGGCACAAGTCCCCACAGTCAGCTTCTACCGCCTCATGCACTTCCACGGCATGTAACGCCGCCTGTTTAGGTGCTCCGGCGGCTTCCTCAGTGCTAGCACCCTGAGCGCCCAGCATCGCAAACACACACACGCCACACACGCCGCCCACCGAGCGCAGGAAGCTGGCTCCCTCCACCGCCGCCAGCGCCTGCATCAGCGCCAGCTGCGCGCAGTCCGCCTCCGGGCCGGGCGGCGGCTCCGGCACCGGGTCCGACCAGTGCGCCGGCAGCGGCAGCCGGTGGCCCACCAGCGCCGCCCGCACCTGCGGCCTGTACGCCCACAGCGCACCGGCCGGGTCGGAGGCGCAGCGGCCGCGGATGAATGCGGCCATGAGCGGCGGGCAGCGCAGCGCGTGCCGGAAGGCGTCGTGTAGCTGGCGGCACGCCCGCACGGCGCCCTCCGCTCCCCTACCAGCAGATACTAGAATGTGCTGCAGCATGTGCGCGGGCAGGGTGAGCAGGCTGGCGCTGTCCGCTGAGGGCAAGGCCGAGGGCGTTGTGGTGCTGCCACCAGGCCCAGGCGTCGGCGAGGCTGCCTCCGTGGCGTCCGCTGTCGACATGGCCGTTAGCCGTAGTGCAATAGTCAGCTATGCTATGTTGAGTGCGGAGCTTGGCTCAAGCGAGCTTCCGAGGTAGTTCGCATGTGCAACAGGCAATTCGCTGTGTGTGGAGGTAGCTTCTATGAGGTAGTAGCAAAGTTTGTAGGTGTGCACTTAATTCATCCTATTATGGCTTGGAATAAAGGTCACATTGCGAGCGTTCTGACTCCAATGCCAGGCCCGGCGGTTGAATCCGGCCTAATCCGGCAGCTTCCGCGGCCCCCAGTGCCATCGCCAGTCCTGCTAAGTATGATGGGACCCCCACACTCCCAAAGCCTTGTGAGGCCAAATCCCAGAATTGCTGGTGGTATAAGTCAAGCCACCGGTTTTACATGCTGGGACCTTGCATCTCCTGCATGCCGTGTGGGGCATACCAGAGACCCTGAACGCAACATACTCAGGGCCCCCGGCCCCAGCACCTGGATTGCACCCTCATAGCCACACTTGTCTGTTTGCTTTCTATCATATGTTGTTCGAGATCACCAAAAGTCCAAAACTGTACCTCACACACTTGCATGTCAACACGTGGTCACGCGTCCAAGCCAGGTCAAAACTCACATCACCCCACGCAGTTCGGTCAGTTGGTAACGTTCGAATTCTGGTCCGGGATTCCCTGCCCGCGTCACGCACTCGGACAGTCGAGACTGACGCTCTCGGCCCGCTGGCTTTTGCGGCCGCCTGCAGCACTCAGCCATACGCGTATCATTATCTACTTTAGCCATGTGTATGCCTCGGTCCCGGATTAGAGCTCACATCACCTCATGCAACGACACTCCTGCACTCGCTGCTCTGCTCCTTCCCGTCGGATGAATGCACTGTGTCCGCGTCTCGCCGTAGGCGGTGAATCGCCTAACCTCACCGTTACCTGCTATTCCTACTAATGTCGCAGCTACAGTAACCTCCTGCTCCAGACCCTAGCTCCAGCTATGTGCTCCTACGCAGCTCCACACGCGCCAACAGCAGCTCAAAGCCCAGAGCGTCCCTCTCCGCCGGCTGCAGCCGCCGCGCACCAGCGCCGCTCGCCACTGATGCTGCCTCCCTCGCCGCGCGCCGCTTAATAGCCCTTGACCAGGAAGGGGTCCAGGGGCTTGCCCAGGGCGTAGACGATGAAGCCGATCTCGCGCAGCTTGGCGTGGTCCAGGATGTTGCGGCCATCAAAGATGAAGGCGGGCTTGACCATCTTCTCGTACAGCGCCGCATAGTCGTAGTGCTTGAACTCGTCCCACTCAGTCAGCACGCAGATGGCGTGCGCGCCGTCGGCGGCGGCGATGGGGTCCGACTGCACCTGCACATTCTCCAGCATGTGGCTCTGGCTGCGGCTGTAGTTGGGGCGGTCCCACTCGAACTTGGGCGCGGACAGGTCGCGGAAGATCTGCTCGGCCTTGACCTCGGGGTCGAAGATGCAGCACTTGGCGCCGTCGCGGATGAGGCCCTTGCACACGTCAATGGCGGGCGTCTCGCGAGTGTCGCCCGTGTCCTTCTTGAAGGCAAAGCCGTACACAGCGATCTTCTTGCCCGACACGGTGTTGAACATGGCGCCGATGACGCGCTCCACAAAGCGCTGCTTCTGGTAGTCGTTCATGGACACCACCTGCAGCCTGTGAGTGGGGATCGCGGAGATAGGCATAGGGGACGAAGGGCGGGTTAGTGGCAAGGCCGCGAAGGTGAAAGCGCCTCGGCGTCCATGCGACTCCCTCTATGCAGCGCTCTCCAGCGCCCAATCGCCAAGCCTACCGAGGAGTGCCCCCGCCCTACGGCTGCGGCCTTATACTTACCCCAGTTGCGAGAGCACAGACCCTGTCCCAGGCCCCCCACACCCCACCAGCCCACCCACCGCCTCAGCCTATCCGCCCTCGCCCTCGCTCACCAGTAGTCGGCCACCTCCTTGAGGCCCACGCTCTCGCACACGTAGCACAGGTTCAGGATGTCCTTCTGGAAGCATGAGCCGCCGAAGCCCACCGAGGCGTTCAGGAACTTGGGGCCGATGCGGCTGTCCGTGCCGATGGCGTGCGCCACCTGGCTCACGTCGGCGCCGGTGGCCTCGCACAGCGCGCTGATGGCGTTGACGGAGCTGATGCGCTGCGCCAGGAAGGCGTTGGCGGTCAGCTTGGCCAGCTCAGCCGACCACAGGTTGGCGGTGAGGATGCGCTCGCGGGGGATCCAGTGCGCGTACACCTCGGCCAGGGTCCGGATGGCCTTCTGGCCGCTCTCGGTGTCGGCGCCGCCAATGAGCACGCGGTCGGGGTGCTTCAGGTCCTCCATGGCCGTGCCCTCAGCCAGGAACTCGGGGTTGGACAGGATCTCAAAGTTGACGTTGGGGTCCTGGCAGTTGCGCTTGAGCACCTTGCCGATGGCTTCGGCGGTCTTGACGGGCACAGTCGACTTCTCCACCACAATCTTGCTGCTGGTGGACACCGAGGCGATCAGGCGGGCGGCGCCCTCCCAGTAGGTCAGGTCGGCGGCACGGCCGGCGCCAATGCCGTGGGTCTTGGTGGGCGTGTTGACGGACACGAACACAATGTCAGCCTCGCCCACTGCGTACGGGAAGGGGGTTTTGGGGGAGTATGACCAGGGTTGTTAGCCAGACACCCAAACCCACGACGGCACGCGTGGCGCCAGCCAGGCAACAAGGGGACTTGTACCGGTGGCCATCAGGCGGGTCAGGCAAACCAGTTCGGCAGCTGCGCCAACACGCAGCCTGCAACGCGCCTCACCGTGCTTCTTGGTGTCAGTGGAGAAGAACAGGTTGCGGCCGCGGCACTCCTTCACCACCTCGAACAGGCCAGGCTCGTAGACTGCAGGACAGCACACGTGAGGGAGGGAAAGAGAGGGCGTCAGCATGAAGCGCAAACGAGGCGGGCACAGCTGCGCGGCACGCGGTTCCTGGGCACAACAGCCGGAACCGCACTCACTCGGCAGCTTCTCGCTGTTCCAGGCCTTGATACGCTCCTCGTTGATGTCAACGACGACCACCTGTGGTTCGTTGGGCGACAATGCGGGCGAAAGGTAAGTCGCCCAATGGGGATGATCGGACTGGCAAGCCTTTGCCGCATTTTCCATTATAGTCATGCATGTCATACTATGTCGAGATACTTGCACACGTCCTTGCACACGAAGCACCCGAGTTGTGGGGAAGTTGGCCATCGACTTGCCTCAATCTCGGGGCACTTCAGCGCCACCATGGCCATCGTGGGGCCACCCACGTAGCCAGCACCGATGCAGGCAATCTTCATGTTTGAGGAGGGGGCTTGGAAGCGGGAAGGCGCGACTCGCGATGGATGGAGGGAAGTTGCGCGGACTTGACCAGCGACCAAAAGGCGCGTGGTCGTGTTACAGTACTTGCGTATGTAAGAAGCGAGTCGCTGCAAACGTAAAGGTTCCAGGCGAGGGTGCGGGGCTTAAGAGCAAGTTCTTCGCCTCGGGATGGGTCCCATCGTGTGTTTGCCGCCCGCCTCTTCGGTCGCCCGGAGCGCAACGGTTCCGAGTTGCTGAAGCCCTCTTCCTCAACGCGGGCACGCTTGCTCCTAACATACGCGCCAAACCTTGCTCCTCATACCAAGCGTCAATAGCGCTGGCGAGGGCGACTGCATCCATCGACCGTGCCAACCCAACTTAACCGCGCTTCTTTGCGGCGCCAATTCACAAGCACACATGGAAGCCAGAAGCACTTAGTTATTAAGTTCAAGTCCGCCAAAACGAGATGATGCGCGTCGCACCACCCGCGATCACGTCCACCACACCCGCCACCTGCCTCGGGCTACCTCGCCACTACAGGCTGTGACTGCGAGGAAGGCCCGTATCGGGGTCCCATACCCCACCTTAACATTGCGCACGCCGCATTAGGTGCATCGCACGCACGCAAAACTCGGGGCGCCCCAAACACAGGGGCGCCCTTGCCCGTCACCCCACATGCCTGCCTCACCCCAGCCCAATGTCCGCCCACCGGCGCGAGGTGGCCGCGGGCGCCACGCCCACCAGCCCCAGCCGCCGCGCCTGCCAGTGCGGCACGCCCAGCTGCACCCACAGCGGCCGGCGCGGCACCTTGACGCCCACCAGGCGCTTCAGGTCGCAGGGCGGCAGCAGCCCGCCCGGGTCGCCGCTGTGCCGGAAGTCCTGCAGCGGGGGCGGGAGGGGTGACACAGGGGGCGGGCGTGGGGCGGTGGCCAGGGTGGGCCCAGGTCCAAGGCTGTGCCGAAGCAGGGCGACCAGAGGGGCCAGGCCAGACCGGCATTCATGCAGGGTCTACAGCTGTAAGGGTGTGTGTGTGGCTTCCCTACGCCCGCCCAGCTCGCGGCAGGGGCTCGCCGACATGCTGCGGATGCCTAGCCTTGCGCATCGCATACGTACCTTACTTCGCATACAAGCGCACAGCCAAACGACTCACCTGCCCCCACAACACGCACACATACACATCCGCTCGCCCAGACACCCCATGGGGCTCCCTCACCTCCAGAGGGCCGTCCACGCCGTCGAACCAGCCGCACCCCCACGCCAGCGCCCGCGCCCCCACCAGGCCGCTCAGCACGCCGTACAGCCAGCTACCGCCCGCCACCTGACGCAGCTGGGGCTGGGGCGGCACGGCGGCCAGGGCGGCGGCGGCGGCGGCGCGGGAGGCGGCAGCCGCCGTGGCAGGGCTCAGGGCGTGGTGGTCGGGCTGCGGCTGCAGAATGCCCCCAGGCGAAGCTGGGCCCGTGCGCTGGCCCGGCCCGGCAGTAGCAGGAGCAAACCCCGCTGCTGCTGCCGCCGCCTCGCCGCCGGCGGCAGCCTGCGTAGCGCTGTTGGCGCTGCTGCCGCTGCTGCCCGCCAGTTTAGCGGGTCGGCCGTCTGCTGTGTATGAGAGCTGTATGTCGTAGGTCCACAGCAGCAGCTGCACCAGCAGCCCCAGCTCCTGCTCCGCAAAGAAGCGGCCGGGGCAGCGGTAGGGGCCGCCGCCGAACGCCAGGCCTGGGGGGCATGGGCCGAGACCAGGGGTACAGGAAAAGACGAGCTGGGACCATCGGAGACGAAGCAGCGGGCTACCGCTATTGCCTATGCGTAGCTATATACGCTGCGGAAGCAACGGGCCGCAGCGCAAACGCATCCCTTGTCGGGGCCTGGCCGGAGAGCTGTCGGGAGTAGTGTCAGCACTCACAACACACTCAGTATAACCCGTGCCGCCCCTGCAGCCGGCGCCTCACCCGCAACGCTGCTGACCACGGCTGTGCCATCCCCCAGCTTCAGCTCGGGCCGGTCCGGGTTGAACGCCCACGGACTCGACACGTCGCCAGCCGCAGCGGCGCCCGTGACCGCGGGGCACCCAGCAGCAGCAGCAGCAGCCGCCGCCGCCGCGCCGCCATACAGTTGTGTGTCGTGGTGGCTTACGAAGGGGCATATCGCCAACAACCGCCCGCGAGGTAGCCGCAGCACGTCGCCACCGCCGCCCTTGACGCCCTGGCCGCCCATGCTGCCTGTCGCGGCCTTGCCTGGCCCTGCCACTCCTGCCGCCCCTGCCGTCGCCTGCACGGCCAGTGGCAGCTCGAGGTGGTCTGCCGCAATGCGCACGTCTATGCTCTGCACCCGCAGCCGCAGCGCCTCCGCCACGCAGCGGCTCACAGCGGAGCGGCGGCTGGAGGCCACACGCGCGGCCGCCGCCACCAGCTCTGAGCGGGAGCGGGGGAGGAGGGGCGGGCGGCGGGGGCGTTCAGGGAGTACGGGGCCAGGAGCGCAAGACTTGACTGTCTTACATTCCTTAGCTACGAGTGTTTCAGCATTGTGGTGATGATGGGAGCGGCTTGGCCACGAAACACACTCCAGGTTGTTCCAATGCGGTCATCCCGCCGCCTCCAGGCCACAGCCCCGGCGCTGCTGCGCTCACCCTCATTGCTGTACGCCGCCGAGCCGCCCGGCGAGCCAGCCGCGGACACCGCCCCCTTCAGCTCGGCCTGCCGGGCGTCATGGAGCGTTGTTGTTGCGTTGTAAGGTTGCGAGTCCCATTTCCACCGTGGCGGGACTAAACGAGCCGCACAGGCCCGTTGTCTCAACGAAAGCATGCAGTTAGGAGCGTGAGGTCCGCGTCGGTGCAATTGGCACTGCCGTTCCCCCCGCCATTCCCCCTGCCTCCCCCTATTACTTACTGGGAATGGGGTAAGCAATCCCTTCCCACCTTCCACTCCCCCTCCCCACCTCCGCCCCCTGCCTTTCCCGCCTCCCCCACCTGCAGCTCCGCCAGCACTGCCGCGCGGTGGTGGGCGTTCTCGGGCAGCAGCAGGAAGCCAGTGGCCCAGAAGGTGGCGGGCACAGTGTTGGCCTGGGGGGCGGGGTGAGAGTTAGGGGGGAGGGTGAGTGGGGGGATGGAGGGAGGCGTGGGGCGTGTGATGCAAGGTGACGTCAGGTGAGCGTGGCCGTGCAGGTGAAGCAGAGCGGAGATGCAATTGTCGGAGCGCGACAGCGCATGCGTTGTACATCAGGGGGGAGGCTCCCGAGATCCAACCCCCGTCTCCCGTCTCCGCCCCCGTTCCCCCGCCCGCGGCCCCGAGCCCCTCAGCCCGTGCCCCCAGCCCCCTTCTGCCCCTTCTTGCTTTCTCATGATGGTGGAACCCAACCATCCCCCCTTCCCCCCCCCCCTGCACTCCCGTTTTCGTTGGTTTTGGTTTAGTTTGGGCTGGTATTTACAACCCCCCCCCCCCCGGGGCCCACCTGCGAGGCCCACAGCACCGCCAGCAGCAGGTTGGGCCTCAGTGCTGGCGGCAGGCCCGCCGTCCGCTCCAGCAGCTGCCCCGCCAGGGTGCCCGCGAACAGACCCCGCGCGTCAGCCGCCGCCAGCAGCGCCAGCAGCCGCTGCCGCGCTGCAGTGAACTCGGGCTGGAAGGCGTGGGGCACGGGGGAGGCGGCCAGCTGCATGCGGGGGGGGGGGGGGGAGGATGGGTGTGCAGGGAGGGGGTTCCAGGCATGACAAGTCAAAGGGCTGGCCAGTGAGGGCGGCAATGGGCGAAATGGCCCCATGTGCCCCCTCCCACCCCCTGCCCACCCGCCCCCACGTGCCGCCCCCCTGCCTCCCCCCCCCGCCTGCCCACCTCCGCCCCCTGCAGGACCCACCTCGAATCCGTCCTCGAAGGCGAAGAAGTCCCGGGCCAGTCTGTGCACCCCCTCGGGCGGCCGCTGGTGCTGCACATGAGCGGCACACCAGGAGCCGCCGCCAGTGCAGCCCGCACCCGGCCCCGCCCACTGCGGCAGCCAGGGATACGGCATCCACTGGCCCGGGCCCTGCTGCCCCTGCTGCCGCTCCGCCTCGCTTTCGCTCCCGTCCATGCTCTGCAGGGCGGGGCTGGGGCTGGCGCCGCCCTCGCCCCGGCCCCGAGCCGCCCTGCCGCTGCCGCCCTCCCCGCCTCCCCCTCCCCGCCGGCTCCCGCCTCCTGCCTGCCGGCCCTGCCCCTGCTGCTCCAGCTCGCCCGCCGCCACCGCCGCCAGAAAGGGCGCCCCAAACAGCTCCTCCACTGCGCAGGGTCAGGCAGTGATTCACGGTGAGACAGAGCTGCGTGGCAGTGAGCTCGGCAGGCCGCCCCAGCACAAGGGCCCACACAGCCGGCCTGACGTCGCGCCCGGCCATTCACCCCGCCACCCTCTGTGCCCTGCCGCCCTGCCGCCCAACCCCCACCCCACCCTCCCCACCTGCGCAGTGGAACACCAGCCCCCTGCACAGCGAGTAGAGGTCCACCTGCGGGTGGTGCACGTACAGCGGCAGCAGCGCCAGAACCCGGCCGCCCAGCGCCTGCAGCAGCAGCAGCAGCAGCAGCAGCAGCAGCAGCAGCAGCAGCAGCAGCAGCAGCAGCAGCAGCAGGAGCAGCAGCAGCAAGAGGGCGGCTGTGTGCGGGCGAGCACGTGTGGGCGGTGGGCGGCGGGGCACAGTACAGGCCGCGCGCCCCCCGGGCCCAACAGCCACACGGGCGGGCATGAGGACCCCGGCCCCCTGCCCCCTGCCCGCCGGCCCCTGCCCCCTGCCCCCGCTGCCCCCGCTGCCTCCGCTGCCCCCGCTGCCCCCGCTCACCTGCATGTGGGCTGCTATGCTGGCGGGCACCAGCAGGTGGCGCAGCTCCGTGAGCATCTGGCGGGCGGAGGGAAGGGAAGGGAGCCAGGTAGGTTAGGGGGCAAAGCAATGGGTTCTGGAAAACGGTGGGCGTGACATGGAGCCTCATCCTATGCAGCTTTGTGGAGGGGTCCCCGATGCGGGTCACGGCAGCCGGTCACACGCCCCTTGCCCGCCCGCCTCCGCCCGCCTCACCTATCATGCCAAACGCTCACGGCCTCAAATGGGGTTGGGATGTGCTACCCCTCGCCCCACAAAGGCCACCCACCCGCACCACCACACCCGCACACAAGCCCCACCTTGAAGTGCAGTGGGAAGAACAGGCGCGAGGTGAGTCCGAACACGCGCTGTGTGAACTGCTCCACTGCGGGCCTGTGTGCCGGCAGTGGCGGGGAGGGCGGGCGAGGCAGCAGCGCCAGGGGTGTCTAGATTTGACAGGTACACGAGTGAGTGGGGATGGTAGGTCACACGCGCGATCACCGGGAAGCTTCGAGAACCGATGCAGTAACCACGGCCTAATTCCTAAGGCCAGGCCCCCCACACGCCCTCCCCACACGCCTGAAGGTAATCTTGCTGTCCGGCGCCCCAAAGAAGTAGTCGATGTGCTGGGGGTCGAACAGGAACGTCATCTTCACACCCGCCAGGCTCAACGAGAAGCTGTTACCGAACTGCGCAGGGGCCCAGCGGGCAGCGGAGCGAGCAGGTCAGAGGCAGCTCCGAGGGCGAGGGGGTGTGCAGGCAGTGATCCCAAGCTCCTTAGATACCGTTACCTGTTGGCGGCACTTGTTTATAAACGCAACGCCATGTCGCCCGAGCGCCATGGCAGAACCCAGAAGCGGAAGACCGGGCACCGAGGGCGCATCGCCAGGCCGACTCCGAAACACAGCCAGAAGAACGGTCGTGATTATTACGGCGACTACTGATGCAGCCACTGCTGGGACCGGCAGCGCGTCCAGCGCTTGTATCATGCTGTCCTGGACCATCGTCATCAGTCGCTCGTCAGAGCGGTATGCAATCAGGTAGAACACTTCATCAGTATTACAATGGATGTGTCATATGGACTGTAGAAGGAGAGTTTGCAGCAAGTTGTGACGCCGCGCGCGGGAAATGTACCTCGCCGTGTCAGCGTCTCTGTGGCCTGCGCCGAAACGCAGTTCCAATGCCTCCACTTACCACCAGGACCATACGCAATAACATTCAAAGTAAGAAAACATGAAAACCTTTACGGCATTCGGAGGACCCGCGGTTCAGGCCACCCGGCCTTGCGCTCGCCCCCTGCGCTCATCGGCTCCCTCGCGCCTTTCCCCTCGCCTTCCCGGCTCTGCACACGTACATGCACGCACATCACAGGCCCAGCTCCTCGCCCGCGGGTGGCGGTGGCCCGGTGGTGAGGCCCGCACCCAGCGCAGCGGGGGCGGGTCCGGGGTGCTGCTGGCCGCCTGCTGTTGCTGACACGGCCTCCAGCGCCTCCCCCACCCCGCGCTGCATCATACCGCCACCACCGCCACCACCGCCACCGCCACTGGCTGCACTCTCCCCAGCCCCTACCGGCGTGCCCTCTCCGCCGCGCCTGGCGCCTCCTCCGCCTGCTGCCTCCGCCGCCGTGCCCGTCCCCGCCCCCTCCGCTCCCTCGCCCTCCAGGGTCCGCAGCACCAGCCGGTCTCCCTCCACTCGCATCAGCGGCGGCTGTCCGGCGGGAGTGAACAGCCCCGTGGCCTGCAGCGGCCCCTGACCCGCCGCGCCCTCCACGTAGGGGCCTGGCGAGGTGTCCGGAGGCGGAGCGGCGCTTGCGGAGCTCATGACGGCGGCTCTTGTTGTGGCTGATACGCAAGCGGCGGTTTGTGAGGTGGGGTTTTAGTCTTTTAGGCAATATGTGGTCGCGCTACAGACTATGGTTTGGCCTGTGTTCAGTCTGCTGGGGAGGAAACGCTCAGCCTGGGTCGTCCGGCGGCATGGGCGCCATGACACCATCGCCCGCGGGGGCCCGCGAGTGAGCTCCCGGCGGCACCTGCCTGCACCTGCACCTGCACCTGCTGCACACACGCGCTACATTCGACTTCACCTGCTACTGCTACCCCTACAACATAGCCCACTACCACAACACACATGCAACTGCCGCCCTCCTTCAAGGCCGCGCTGCTGCGCGGCGCGGCACTGCAGCGCACCGGCGGCGGCCCAGTCGGCCCGCGCGGGGGCCCTGCTGCAGCTGCGGGCTTCAGCTCGCGCGAGGGGCCGGCGGAGACGGGGCCGCCGTCGCCTGACTTCGGTGCGTGCGTGGGTCACTGTCGTGCGGTGCCGATGTGAGACCTAGCGCCCAGGAGCGAGGCTGCCGCCCGACCGCCCTGTGCACCCACTCACCTCCCGGGCGCCTTCCCGCATCGTGCAGGCATGCAGCCGGCCGGCGACAGTGGCGGCGGAGGCGGCAAGCGGGAGGGCGACATGCCGGTCGGCGGTGAGTGGTGGTGGTGGGGGGGCCCGAGCTAGGGGCCGCAGGCCTGGGGCGCAGGGCTTCGAGCGGGAGAGTGGCCGGAGCGGTGCTGTTACTGGCGGCAGGCTGCGGTCAGCGGGGGTTCGGAGCAAGACGCACGTCTAAGATGCAGTAGAATGATAGTAGTAGACCTCTGACCCAGACCCCCGCCTTGCAGGCCCGACCACGACCACCACCAGCAGCACCGCTGGCGGCAGTGGCAGCAGCAGTGGTGATGGCGAGCCCGCGCCGCCGCCCCCTCATGCCCCCCACCGGCTGGTGGACCCGGCCGACGCCCCTGTGACTGACGAGGACGGCGGGTCGGAGCTGCCGCCGGGACACGACGGCAGCGGCTCCACCCTGACAGACACAGCCGACCAGACCGACGCCTAGGCGGGCGAGGGGGGGGGGGCCGACCGACTGGGGGGGCGAAAGGCTGGGATGGAGGGGGAGGGGCCAGAGACTACTGCAGGAGCGAGAGGGAAGAGGACACACAGGCGGCGGGGATAGGGTGACTAGGTGATGGCCGGGGAACCCACCGTATGGCAGGTGGTGCTTGCGTGTGGCCATGAGTGGATAGGCCCACTGAGACAGGCCACTGAGATAGGCCCACTGATATAGGCCCTGGCGGGTGTGATTGTGGTCTAGTAGGGTGGCCGCCGGAGGTGGTGTGGTGTGGGCCAGGAGATGAGGCCCGGGCGCCCTGCGGTGGGAGGGAGAGGGAGCCGCCGGTCGCAGACGCCACTAGCGGATGAAGGACGGAGAGGAGCTGTGCGCGCGTATGTGTGTGCTCTCGAAAGCGCAGTGTGTGTGTGCGTGTGCGAGACTGCGTGCATGAGGACTAGGCGAGGGAGGTGACCGGCCACGGGAGGGGCGCGCGGGGGGCGGCTGGAGATCTGCAACACGCACGTACGCCCCTCTCGGTCTGTTGCATCGAAGCTTATTGAGACCAGGAGCTAGGGTGCCGCGCACGTGGCGGCTGTGCAGGCCCCCGCGCATGGGCAGCGGGTGTAATGCATGCGGTGATACTGCAGGCTGCTGCTGGAGGGCAAGTAAGACCCTCGGGGGCCCGGGCAGGGGTTCGCATCGGGATGGCGGGCAGGGATGTCAGGTGTATCCAGTAGGAGCACCCCGTTACCTCAGCTTTGGCCCCGCAGCACGCAGTCGCATTGCGGTGCGCAACACCAGCAGGTAGGCGCATTACTGCGGGCAAACAAACAAACAAACAGACATGGCACTGCAGCTGCTGGCGGCTGTCACGGCGGCCCGCTGAGTAGGGGGCAGCAGCCTGGCCCGCCTTGGGTCGCCGGGTGGTGGTGGCCTCGCCGCCGCCGCCGTCCAGTCGCGGCCGCAGCTCCAGCACCAGCAGCGGTGCGAGAACGCTGTTGTGGCTGCGGCAGCGCTGCGGCAGGGCTGTAATGGGCAGGGTCACGGCGGTGTAGGCAGTCTGACCGCCGTGAGGCGCGCGCGCCACGGTGGCGGTGACGCAGGCGCGGTGCTTTTGCGCGGCAGCCGCGGAGCCTCGCGGACCCACGGGAGGTGAGCGGCGGGCCCAGCTGGATACTCATGCCTTGCGGCCTGCGCTTAATAACTCCCAGTCGCATCCAGTCGCTTCCCGCCCCGCCCCATCGTACTCGCTCGCCTGCTGCGGCCGGTTGTGCCTGTCCGCATCTCACCGTGTGGCCGCTCGCCCCCCCCTCCCCTTAGGCGACGGCCCGCATGCAAACCAGCAGATGGAGGGCATTGAGAACCAGGACCAGGGCCCGGGCGACTACTCCATGCCGCAGGTGTGTGTGTGTGTGTGTGTGTGTGTGTGTGTGTGTGTGTGTGTGTGTGTGTGTGTGTGTGTGTGTGTGTGTGTGTGTGTGTGTGTGTGTGTGTGGGTGTATATGGGCGGGGGCACGGGAGGGGGCAAGGGGAGAGGCAGCAGCGCACCGTTTCCAGTAGGCTGTAGGCACCGTGCCAAGGCGGCTGCTGGGGATGTGCCTAGGCAGGTGGATACCGAGTGCTGCTCCCGGCTGGTCGGCGCTGCACTGCATCATTGCATGCATGCTAGGTGCTTCCCTACCTGGGTCCTTGGGCTCTCCACACGCCCACACGCCAGCACACCCGCACCTGATGTATGCAGCAGATACGTCCCGAGGTCTACACCGCCGGCGGCGGCAGCAGGGAGGCCAGGGAGAGGCGCGTGGCAGACGCCAGTGATGAGGCCAAGAGGGCGGGCGGCCGCACCCTGGAGGGCAGGGAGGGGGAGGAGGGGGGCGTGCGGGTGGAGGACACGGCGGACACGGGCAGCGGCAGTGGGGGCGGGGTGGGCAAGGCGCCGGAGCTGCGGCCTGACGGGGTGCCGCTGCCTCTGGGGCATGACGTGAAGCGCTGAGGGCCGCGGCGGGTGGGGGGCTGAGGCCCGCTGGAGGTTTGAGGCGCGGCATACATGTGTTGAGGGCCGGGGCCGTGGGGCCGTGGGGGTTGAGGCGGGTGTTAGACCCGTTGCATGGTGGTGCGTCCTTACGTCAGTGCCAGGTCATTAAGCCACACTGCTGCACATTGCGGACAAGTGGTGTTGGGTGGGGAAACGGTTGTTGGGGGATGGTGGGGCACATGTTGAAGCCGACACCCAGTTGCATAGGCCGGCACTTGTTACAGACAAGGGATATTTATGTCCCTCGGTCTATTGATGGCGAGTTTCTTTGCAACAGAGAATTTTACTTTTGGTGTCAACTGAGGTACTGGCAGGAATCCGACAGCCAGCCGGATTCAGCAGCCGGCCTCGTTAGTCGTTACGTTGGATTCGAATTGTCTCGCAAAATGTACATATCCCTCCTTTTTATTGGGCTTCGAGGTACACGCCACCTGTAACTTGCGCCCTGGACGCACGAAACTCTACCTAACGTCAACACGCTTGCTCGCCATACCCTGATAGCAACGACAATACCACAAGTAATTACAAATGACTTGATGTCGACAACTGGATTGTACGCTCACTGGCCCTTACGGTATGCCTGGTCCTCGGTATCAATATCGCGGTCCAGCCAGCTCGCCAATCCCTAAGCTCAGCCGCTTTGCGCGCTGAAGAATCCGGCGTTGCTCGCGCCCTCGGCCAGACCCTGCATGCGCGCCAGGAGCCCGTCCGCCGCCTGGCCCATGCCCCCTCCTCCTCCTCCCTGCCTGGCCTGCATCGCCTGGCGCCACAGCCCGGCCACGTTGCTCCCGCCCCCCGGCAGCGGCGGCCTCAGTGCGGCAATGACGTTGTCGCGGCCCTGCCGAGCCGCCGCCAGGAGCCCGTCCGCCGCGCCGCCGCCGCCCAGCTGAGGTGAGGGGGCGGGGGGAGGGGGGAGGGAGGGGGGACAGGGGGGACAGGGGGGGCAGGCGGTCGCTTAGGACATGTTCATGGTGGGCTGCTGCCGCCAGGGTGTCGCCAGGACCGCCTCGGTCCGTGGCCTCGTACCCAGCGCCCCACACTCCAGCGCCCACACCCGGCCCTCCCCCCCGGCCCGCCTTCTCCCGCCCTCACCCTCACCCGCTTGGCCAGCTGTTGCACTCGGGCGATGACGGACTGCAGGTTGCCACCACTGCCCAGCGGGGCCTATGGGCGGGGGGTTGGGGGGTTGGAGGGTGCGTGGGAGGGTGCGTGGAGTGTTGCGTGGGACGGCGAGTGCAACAGGAGCAGGAGCGGCAGTGTGAGGAGGAATGCGAAGTGCGGGTGACGGGGGGGGGGTGCGGCACATACTAGGGAGGCGCAGCCACACACGCCCCTTCCCCCCCCATAAACTCCTACGCCTACATTCAGTGTGGCCACGGGTGTGACTGTGAGCCTGTCGCGCTCGGTGTTGTAGGCGTCCAGCAGGATGCCGGCCAGGCTGTTGAAGAACTCCCTGGGAGGGGGGGGAGAGGAGGGAGGGCAAGTGTGTTGTGTAAACCATTCCCAAGTACACCGAGACACGAATGGGGGATGGATTGGGGAAGCATGCGTGTGTGTGACTGTTCGTGTGCGTGTGGGTGCTACCGCCTCCCAGCCCCCAGCCCGCGCTCTCCACCTCTCCCCCATATCTCCCTCATCCCCCTCTCCCCCCGTCCGCCTCACTGGCCGAATGTGAACTCTGTGATGAAGGGCTTGAGCAGCAGCGCAATCAGCTTGGTCTGGTCGGACAGACTGGAGAGGGAGGGGGAGGGGAGGGGGAGGGGGAGGGGGAGGGGGAGGGTCCATCGGGGGAGGATATCATGGCTTTCACACAAACACACACACACACACCCATATACACACACGCACACACACCTGAAGAACACGCGCGCGTACTCCACGCCAAAGGGGTCGTTGGCGGTCAGGAAGTTGACGTTGGCGGATTGGAAGCGGTACTGGGGTGGCGGGAGGGGGCAAGGTGGGAGCAGGGGTAGGGGCGTGTTGGCTCCTGTTCGGTCGGGGGGTCCCAAAGGGTCGCAGCTGCCCTGCCCCTGCTGGCTTAGTCCACGCACTGCACCCCCGGCTCGAGTCAACCGGCTCGGCCCCCCCCCCCCCACACACACACACCCTGCCCTGCACGTCGTCAACACGCTGTATACTTCCCCTTCCGCCACCACCACTCCTTCCGCCCTTCTCTTGGTTTGGTTTGCTTTGGGCTGGTATTTACAACCACCCAACATAACACCCCATGAACGGCTACCCCCCACCCCCCACCCACCCGCCCCCCACCTGTATGCCGTACACCCATGCTGTCCAGGCGCTGGTGGCGGCGGTCAGGAACTTGACGTACACGCCCAACCGCGCCTGCGTGTCCTTGAGCGCGGCCCGCAGCACCACCAGCACCTGACGGGAAGATGGGGGGGTGCCAAAGGTGAGCGGGGGGTGAGCGGGGGTGAGGGTGGGTTGGAAGTGGGCAGGGGCAAGAGGGGGAGGTGAAGGCAGTGGACGGGTGCAGGTGTGACCGCCGTGGTCCGCGCCCTCGGTCCATGGTAGTGGTGGTAGATACTTGAAGGGTGCTATCGGCGGGCTCGGGCGTACAACCTTTCCCCCCACGCGGTTTAGACGGCTACCCACTCGCCACCCTCCTACCCGCCCCCCCTCCCCCCTCCCCCCTCCTCACCCGTATCTCCCGCTGCACCTGGTCCAGCTGTGCCGGCGAGCTGCCGTCCTTGAGCGCGTCCGCCTCGCGCTTCAGGTAGGCGGAGTAGCGCGCCAGCCGGGCGTCCAGCGCACTCACGGCGCTGGGGGGGGGGAGAGGCGGGAGATAGAGGTGTGTGGGGTGAGTGGTGGGTGGGGGGCGGTGGGTGGGGTGGGGCGGTGGAGGGTGTCGGGTGTGGAGGTGTGAGGAGGGGGCGGCAAGGAGTGTACACCGTAAACTCATGCTCGCAACTGCTCGCACGCACCCGGGCCTCAGCACTGCCAGCCCCCGGCAGCCCCTTACTGGCCACCCCGCACCCTTGTCAGCACCCAGCAACCCCCGAAACACACACGCACAAGAACACACACATGAACACACGCACGCACATGCCGAGGGCGGCGGACACCTCTGTGCCGTACGCCTCAATGGCCACAATGCTCAGCTGCCGCAGCGCGATGGCGATGGGGTCCTGCTGCGTGATCACGTAACCCGCACCCGCAGCCCCCGCCGCCACCGCCGCGCCCGCCACGCCGCCGCCAGGCACCAGGCCGGCGCCGGGGAAGCCGGGGAAGGAGAGGCCGGGCAGCGGGCCGGCTGCGTGCGTGCGGTGTGTGGAAAAGGGAGGAGTAACCTTACAGAGTGTGGGAGTCTGTGTGTGTGTGCGTGTGTTTGGGTTTGTGTGTGTGCGTGTGTGTGTGTGTGTGTGTGTAAAACAAACGTGGGGTCAGCCGCACGACCGCTGCCGCTCTTGCAACGCTAGCCCTTGCGCCACACAACCCGGCAGGGCGTTGAGCCGTACCCACCCCCCACACGCCACCAGACCGCACCACCAGACCGCACCACCAGACCGCACCGCCCGGCGCACCACCCGCCGCACCTACCCCGCACCAGCGACATGAGCCGCCGCCGCCCCTCCACCTCCCCCGCCGCCAGCTGCGCCGCCATCTCCGCCTCAGCCTCCTCCCCGCCGTCTGCCTGCCCCGCCGCCGCCGCAGCCAGCACCCGCTGCGCGCCGCCGCCGCCGCCGCTGCTACTGCCACCGCCGCCACTAAACACACTACTGCCAGCCGCCGCCTGCTCGGCCGCTAGCAGGCCCGCGTCCACGGCAGTAGCCGCCGCGATCAGCTTGGGCGACAGCGGCAGTAGCGACGCGGCCAGCAGTGCTGCAGCCAGCAGCGGCAGCAGCAGCACGTGCCTGCTACTGCCGCTGCTGTTGCTGTGGGGCCTGCGCCCAGGCATGAGTGCTTTGTGGGTCAGAGGGGACTGGCTGAGTGGTGGGCTGTTGCGTGGAAGCCGCGAGTGTGCGGCTAGGGTGCCGGGAAACAAGTCAGCAGGCTACCAAGCTACAGCTGCTGCTGCCGAGGCGATCAGGGACCTCGGCTTCGGTAGGATGCGGGGCCTCACTGAGGAGCCATGATGCGGACTGACGGCGCCGGCCGGACCGCTGGTGTGCCCCCCCCCCCTCCTCCTCTTGGAGCGGCCCTGCCTCGCCTCGGCGCGGGCCGACCGGAGCGATACTCCCGGCGGCGGCATCTGCGTCCCGTCCTAACCGGCGGTCATGAACTACCTTCGTGATGGACACGTGAAGCTAGCCTATGTCATGATGATTTGGCAGCTCCCTGCTCCCCGGCGCTGTCCCCGGCGGGCGCCAGTGCGGCCTCGACCCGGGCACCCGGGCAGCTGCGCCCACACCCCCGCGCCTGCACGGCTCCGGCCCCTGCCTGGCGCTGCAGTCGTCGCCTGTCTGCTGCCGGGGGCCGGGGGCGGGCGCGGGGACCTGCTGGCACTGTCTGGGCACGGGTTGGGGCGGGCGTGCGGGGCGGATGGAGCTGTGGCGGCGACGGGTGGGCCGATACGTATGCTGGGCAGGCAGGCGGTGTCTGTAGCTGGCAGCGCCTACGTTATTCCGAGCAGCTGCTGACAGCTGGGCGGAGCCGGGGGCTGTGGGTATGGCAGGTGTGTAGGTGTGGCAGGTGTGTAGGTGTGGCAGGTGCGCCTGTGTGGCAGCAGCATTACACATGAGGTAGATAGACGACTGTGAGGCCGGGGGGGCTGGCCCACCTGGCGTAGTACGTTGCCCGTCACGCCGACTCCTCCTCCCAACTCTCAGTTCCTGGCTCCTGGGAGCCAGCAGCAGGAACTGAGAGTGAGCCCACCCACCCCCCAACACCAACAGCCCAAGACGCGTGTTGCACACACGCACAGCGCACGTGCCCGCTGCCTGCAACAATTACACGCCCCCCGTCTCATCTCAACAAACCGAATTGCAGACACGTAACCACACATGCATCCCGTCTGATAGGTAAGCCCTGCTGCCGGCCCGGTGGGTGGCGGGCGTGCTGGGCCCCCCGCCCCAACTTCTGTCATTCCTCACACACGACTCCGACGTCGCATGGGTCCCCGGCCGCCACACTGCGGCGGCCTGGTTAAGGATTATAAACATTACGTTCTACACGTCTCACTTTGCACTAAATCTTTGTAGGTTAGATGACCGCAATGAAAGCCATCCATCGCATCCCTCCACCCCCGCCCCACCGCCCTCAGCCGCCCCTGCACCACAGCCCCCAGCCGCCCCCAGGCCCAGCCCCCCCCGCCAGGTAGGCGCACCCATGCGTCCTTCAGCAGTGCGCTTCGAAATACTTCGAACACACGGCGCACCGCCCCCACCACAGCCGCCACTGCGACCGCCACCCCCATCGCTCAACGGACGACTCAGTCTGTAGAGCAATCCGCACGCCTGCTGCATGCATATTTGTGTATCCTTCTCCGGTTGGATCACGATCAAAGCGCGCCAGCAGCAAGCGAGACCAAACTACCCACACATATGAGCTAGTAAGCCACCCATGTGGGTGCATGGCACCTAGCGCGCCGTTGTGACGAATGCCTCTCCGTTGCTTGCGTGCTTGGAATCCATGATGAGAAGAATTATCTTTGTGTAGATATATTAACATACCGCCGTATGCGTGTGTGGTACAGGGGCCGGCGGCCCTCCATTATTGCTTGCAAGCCTCGGCTGCATGCCTCCCTCCCCTGAGTGCCGCCGCTGCTGCTGCCGACTTTGTGACTTGCCACAAATCACCGTTACGCCATCAAATCACACACGTGCGTTCGAACCGCACCCACTGCTTGCTGGTTGGCTGGCACACGCCGTCAACGTGCCGCAAACCCACAACCACACTGTACACCCACTAGCCACTGGCAGCAGTGTCGCCCGCCGCCGCGCTCTGCGCCTGCGCCGCCGCCTCCGCCGCCGCCTGGCGCTGCTTGAGCATGTCCGTCAGTCGCTCCAGCGCCGCCACACCCGGCCGACTGCCGCCGCTGCCGCCACTGCCAGCAGCAGCAGCGGGGTCGGCCGACTGGCCGGTGGCGACGCCCGCACCCTGTGCCGACTGGCCGCCGCCGCCCGAGGGGCCGCCGCCGCCGCCGCCGCCGATGCCCAGAGCCGCCGCCACCTGGTCTCGGGCGGTGCGGGCGGCGGTGCGGAGGGCGTCCGCCGCGCCGCCGCCGCCCAGCTGCGTGGGGCCGGGCGGGGCCGTGTGTTCACGAGCAAGCGGCGGTCAGGTCAGGAGTGTGGCGGCGGGGGGGGGCGTATGGTGGTGAGGAATTAAGGCACAGGCCTTACTTGCATGTATGGGTTTAAGAGGCCAGTCGTGTATGTGGCAGTGCATGGGTCCCCGCTCGCCCCCAGCCCCCTCGCTCTCAGCCCTCTGCGCCCCCCCCCCACCTGCTGCACCAGCTCCCGCACTCGGGCGATTACACCGGGCAGGTTGCCACCACTGCCCAGCGGGGCCTGGGGGCGGGGGTGGGGAGCTGGGTGTGGTGGGCTCGGTCTGAGAGATTGTGTGTGTGTGTGTGTGTGTGTGTGTGTGTGTGTGTGTGTGTGTGTGTGTGTGTGTGTGTGCCGGAAGGCCGCGCCGTGTGGGGTTGGGTGCGGCAGGCGTGTGGGGTTGGGCGCGGCGCGATACCCCTCCCTTGCACCTCCTGTGCACACACATACACACACACACATGTGCACACATACCCTCTTACACTGAGTGTGGCCACGGGTGTGACTGTGAGCCTGTTGCGCTCCCGCACGTAGGAGTCGAACAGGATGTTGAACAGCGCGTTGGAGAAGCGCCTGTGCGGTGTGTGGTGGGGTTGGGGGGAGGAGAGGGGGAGGAGAGGGGGAAGGGAGGGGCAAGGAGAGGGGGAAGGGAGGGTTGCAAGGATTGGTACAGAGAAGTGTAGCGAAGTAGACAGCAGGTGTGGTGTTGCGCGGGAGGGAGGAGGTGTGTGGTTAGAGAGCACAAGGAAGGAAGGAAACAGGGGAGGTTGGGTGGGGTTGTGTGTGTGTGTGGAGGGGGAGAGGAGGTTGTGATGGTGATGGGGCGCGTGGCGGAGGATGGCACCGCCACTCACTGCTCGTATTTGAATGCGTTAATGAAGGGCTGTAGCAGCAGGCCGGACAGCTTGGTGGCGTCAGCCAGGCTGTAGCAGGGCGGGGGTGCGGGGCAGCCAGGGTGGTAGTGACGGTGTTGCGGTGTCAGCAGCAAGTTCATTTTGGTAGCAGTGCAACCCCACACACATCCGCCCTACCTACCAATCCGCCCTGCCCCATCCATTCTGTGCATGCACGCACCCCTACCACCTCGTGCCCCCCCCCCCAGCACCCCCCTGCCGGGTACGGCACCCACCTGTACAGCACTCGGTTCAGCTCGAACTGGATGGGGTCGTTGCCCCACTGCAGCGTGATGGTGAGGGTGGCGAAGCGGTACTGGATGCCGTAGAACCAGCTGGTCCAGGCGCTGGCGGCGGCGGTCAGGAACTTGGCGTAGGACACCTGGAGGGTGGGGGCGTGGTGGGGGAGGGAGTGGGGAGGGGGAGGGGAGGGGAGGGGGAGTGGGGAGAGTGGGGGAGGTGGGGAGGTGAGGTGGGGTGGATAGCCGCTCATGGGTGGGGAGATGGGTGGGTTGGAGATATCGGTGGCTGGGGAGATGGGTTGGACGGCACGGCTGGACGGGTGGGGGTCTGCCCCCAAAAGAAGGAAAGCACACGCACGCGCACATGCACACCTGGCGGGCTCCGTAGTCTTTGAGTGCGGCACGTGCAATCACCAGGGCCTGGACCGGGGGGGAAAGGTGGAAGGTGAGGGAGCCAGCAGGGGCTGAGGGGGCGGGCAGGTCGCGGCGGTGCTGGCTCGAGTCGCGGCTCCGGCTCCATCCCCTCTTGCACCCGCCCTCCCCCCTCCCTCCGCACCCCCTCACCCGTATCTCCCTCTGCGCCACCTCCAGCTGCGCCTGGGCGTCCGCGGCGTCCAGCTGCTTGGCCAGCCGCTTCAGGTAGGCGGCGTAGCGGGCCAGCTGCACGTCGATGGCCTTGATGCCGCTGGGGGAGGGGGGCAGGAGGTGGGGGGCAGGAGGTGAGGGGCAGGAGGAGGGGGGCAGGGGCGCGCCCCCAGGGGGAGGGGCGTGGCGGCTTGCTTGCTCGGCACAGTACATGTAGGGAGCGAGGCTCACAGCTCACACATGCAGCAGGTAGGCAGCACCATGCACACGCGCCGCACTTACTCCGCACAGCCGTGACCCGCCGACCCTCCCCTCCGTTCCCCTCCTTCCTTTACTCCTCCCTCTCCCCGCCCCTACCGCTTGATGCTGTTCTGCACCAGGGTGCCGTACGCCTGGATGGCCACAATGCTCAGCTGCCGCAGCGCAATGGCCACCGGGTCCTGGCCCTGAACCACGTACGAGGCCAGCCCCACGCCCGCGGCGGCGGCGGCGGGGCCCACGCCGCCCGGCCCGGCGGCGGCGGCGGCGGCCCCGGCCGGTCCAAAGGCGCCCAGCCGCGCCATCAGGCCCAGGCCGCCCGCACTGAGGCCGGGGCTGGGGAAGCCGCGGGGGACGAAGTGTAGGCCGGGCAGCGGGCCGGCTGCGCGCGTGTGCAGTAGCAGTGGGCAGTAGCAGTGGTGGTGTCAGGCGGAGTGTGGTGCAGTAGGAGGACAGCAGGCGGCAGTAGCACTAGGCGGCGGACAGGCAAGCGGCACAGCCCCGCCCACACGCCCGCCCACCCGCCCGTCCTCGGCCTGCCCACCCGCCCGCTGCTTCTCCCAGCCCGTCCTGATGCATGGGCGCTGCTGGCGGCGGCAGCAGCGGCAGCCACCACCACCACCACTGCCTCGTGGCGTATCTACTGCCCTACCACATGTCACACGTGCCGTCGCGGCGCGCACACAGCCGGCAGGCACGCACGCAGGCGGGCGGGCGGCTCACCCAGGATGGAGGACATGAGCTTGCGCGATGAGGTGGTGCCGTTCAGCCCGCCCCCCACACCGCCGCCGCCCACACCGCCGCCGCCGCCGCCGCCCTCCAGCTCGTCCAGGGGCAGCTCGTCCAGATGCAACAGGGCGGCGGCGGCGGCGGCGGCGGCGTCCCCATCGGTGGTGCCATCGGTGGTGCCGTCAGGGCCGCCCCGCTGGTCATCATCATCGCGGCCGTTGTCCTCGGTGTCGTCTTCGCCGCCAGTGGACATGAGCTCGTGGAGGCGGTGGTGTGCGATCAGCTGCGGCTGCTCCTCCTCGCCCTCCTCGCCCTGCGGGTGCGGGTCCAGGGGGCCTCCGGTGTGCCACGCCTCGACCTCCTCGTCCGACAGCGTCAGCACATCCACAGCCCCGGCGGCTGAGGAGGTGGATGAGGAGGCGGCTGAGGAGGCTGAGGAGGAGGCTGAGGAGGAGGCGGATGAGGCGGCTGAGCAGCACAGCACGCCAACCGCCGCGGCCGCCAGCAGCAGCAGCAGCAGCAGCGGACTGCAGCAGCGGAGGCGCAGTGACAGGCAGTGGCGAGAGCGAGTGCGGCCGCGAGGCGAGGCGGGCCCGGTGCTGCAGCTGCCGCCGCCGCGGTTTGCCGTGGTGGCGGTGGTGGCAGTGGTGGCGTGCCTCGAGCTGCTGTCCGCCGCGCCGCGGTCCCTGCCGCTGCCCACTGCTTCCGCGGTGGTGTGCATGGCTCGGCTTTGCGTGGGCGAGGCGGCTGTTTGGCGGACGATGAGTAGGCAGGAGTGCGGGACTGGCCGAAAGCAATTGCAGAACCCGTCCGCCTGTGTGCAGTATGTGCAAGGCGCGGGTGCGCAGCAGCAACAGCAGCAGGCGCAACTGGCTGGAGGCAGGCAGGCAGACAGTTGTTTGGTTTGGGCAGCGACGTGAAGGTGGGTGGCAGGCTGCTGCAAGCCGCGCGGCAGCAAGGCAAGTGCCCGCCCGCGCGACCTCCTAACGGAATCCTGCAGATTCTCTGGGGGCGGCCCTTAAAGCGGGAGCACCACCCCCACGAGGCCGCAAGCCCTCCGAGGCAGGTCGAGGCAAGTCAGAGGGACGCAGCATCAGCGGACTCACCCGCGGGCGTGTTGGGCGCAGGGGGAAGGGCGGAGCGTACTGCGACGGCGCGGCGGGCGCGTACGTCTTGGTGGAGTGTGGGAAACGGTGTGGACGCGGCGTCGTCGCGTCGCGGCCGTGAGCTTGCGCGGCCGACCGCTGGCTTGGTCACTATTTTGCCGCTGCTTGCTCCTGATGCTTTTTGTGTGTGCCGGACGCCTGACGCACGCAGTACAACTCCACGATCTGGTTTGTCCACGGCGGCGGAACCCCCCACTGGCGGCCCGTCCGAGCGAGCGATCGGCCTCCGCCGCGATCACCCATGTGCCGGGGGAATGTGCCCAGAGCATCGAGACAAGGGGTGTGTGTGTCTTGCTTATGACGTGTTGGGTGCGCAGCCACATCCCTCTCAGCTCTTAGCAGTCCCACAACACAACACGGCGTTAACGCAGTCCCAGAGGCGGCATTGTCTGGTCCCATAGCCGCCTGCTGCTGCTGCCGGTCTTTCAGCCCCAGTCAACACCTCATCGACCTCGTGCACAACCTCGTGAGCTCGCAATGCGCGCCAGGCAGTGGCCAGTCGCGGCAGCAGCCGGGCGGCCCACCACCAGCAGCAGCAGCAGCAGCAGCAGCAGCAGCCGCCGCCGCAGCCTTCCGCCGCTGCCGTCGCTGCTGCTCCTGCTGGCGGCGGCATCCCTCATCGCCCTTGGCAGCTTGACGCCGGCTCTGGCAGTGGCGACAGCAGACACGGCAACAGACTCCACTGCTGCTGCCGCTACAGCCGCCGCTGACTCAGCCCCCGGGGACCTGATGGAGTCAGTGGCGTCCTTCCAGGCAGGTGCTACTGCCGCCGCTGCTGCCCCTGATGCCGCCGCCGCTACAGCCGACTCGGCCGCGGCTGACGGCGGCGGTGGCGCCTTTGTCGCGCGCGCTCCGCAGCAGGCGGCGGCGGCTGGCGTCAACACCAGCGCCTCCGTGCAGGGGCCGGACCCTGCCGCCAACCAGACCATCACTCAGGAGGTATGTGTGCAGGGTGGTAGGTGGTGGTGGGTGGGGATGCGCCTGCATGGTTCGCCACTGACCACGCGTGTGCTGGCCCCTCGCATTGGACCCTCCTCCCCATGAGGCGGGCTGTGCCTGCGCCGCTCCTCATCCCTCCCCGCCCTCCATCTGCCCCCCCATGTGCCCACTCTCCCTCTCTGCCTCTCCCTCTCTTCCCCCTGCCTGTACCTCACCCCAGTGTGCCGCCTACACCGCGGCCCCGGGTCGGCCCGGCGACACCAGCCTCACAGTGCGCAGTGCGGATGGCAGCGCCGTCACCAGGTGGGGTTGGGGGTAGAGGAGGGGGGCCCTGAGGTGAAGTGGGGGCGTGCGTTTGTTGACTGTCCCGCCTGCCCCTTGCGTCTTCTGCCCCTGTACCCAACCCGCTGTGCCCCCTCCCGTCCCCCTCCCTCCCGTCCCCCTCCCTCCCGTCCCCCTCCCTCCCGCCTCCCGCCCTGCAGTGTGTTGCTGGTGGCCGACGACCTGGGCGGCCCCAACGGCACTGCCGGGGCGCGGCTGGGCGCGGTGGAGGTGCGGGACGTGGTGCTGCGCCACCCGCGGCTGGGCGGGCTGGTGGTGAGTGAGCCATGAGCGGGCGGTGGGGGGGAGGGATGGGGAGGTAGGGACGGGGGGAGGGAGGGAGTTGTGTGTGCATGACAGTGTGTGTGTGTGTGTATGTGTGTGTGTGTGTGTGTGTGTGTGTGTGTGTGTGTGTGTGTGTGTGTGTGTGTGTGTGTGTGTGTGTGTGTGTGTGTGTGTGTGTGTGTGTGTGTGTGTGTGTGTGTGTGTGTTGTGGACCCACGGCGGGGCTGCTTGCATGTGGAAGCAACCGCAGCGATTCCTGCGGGTGGTCGCCTCCCTTCATCTCCTGCACCATCCTGCCCTGTGCTCCCCGCCCTTGCGCCTGTTACCCCGCGCACGTGCCGCCACCGCCACCACCGGCGCCATCACAGGCACTCCCTCCCTCCCTCACCAGTGCCTCATCAGTCTCCGTCACCTGCTGTGACACGCACACGCGCCCCCACCCCACCCCACCCCAACTCCCCAACTCCCCTGCCCACCCCCGCAGATGTCCCTGCTGTGGCTGCCCTACGACGACGACGCGGGCGCACTGGCCGCCGCCGCCGCCAGCCCCCGACTGCTGGACGAGGGCACAGGCGGGTGCATGGGCGGGGTGGGTGACTAAGGCGCGTGCTTGCCTGGGAGCTGTGATGCCTCAGCCCCAATGTCCACAAAATTCACTACGTCACTAATTGCCACTGCGACAGGCGGCAACAGCAGCAGCGGTGTCAGTGTGGTGATCAAGGAGGCGAGGCAGGTGCGTGGTGTGTGTGTGTGTGCGGGGGGGGGCGCGCTGGGAGGGCAGGGCATGGGGGCGGGACAGTGGGGGGCACACATACACAGGTTGCCACATTACACAGCCTCTGCCACTGCCACTGCCACTGCCACACACACACATACCCGCACACCTACCTACCTACCTACCCACGTCAGGGCGGCTCGGGGTCGGACCTGGCCGGCGCCTCCTTCTCCGACTCCGCCCCCGGGGGCGGCCCCATGAGCTACTGGGCGGCGGCCGGTAACGCCAGCGCCAACTACACGTGAGGGAGGGGAGGGGAGGGGAGGGGCGGGAGGAGGCAGGGGAAGGGAGGGGAGGGGAGGGGAGGGGAGGGAGTGTATGTGGGGCTTGGGTGTGGGTGTGGAAGTGCATTGACGCGGCGCTCACACGACACAAACCCCCCGCCCCCACCCCTCCTTCCCGGCCCCTCGCCCTACTCCCCCCACACCACACACACCCCCACACCGCCCGCAGCCCCGCCACCCCCCTGTCCACATTCGGGGCCCTGGGCACTCCCTCGCGCGGCCGCTGGGCCCTGGTGGTGGAGGACGTGCGGGCGGGGGCCAACGCCAGGTGGGGGGGCTCGGCCGGGAATGTGTGTGTGTATGTGTGTGTGTGTGTGTGTGTGTGTGTGTGTGTGTGTGTGTGTGTGTGTGTGCGCGCCCCTGTCCACCGCACTCCCCCGCCCACTTCGCTTTCCCAGCCCTCCGCCCTCTGCCCCCTCCCCCCCTGCAGCCGTGTGTCTCCAGTGCTGCTGCAGTGGACGCTGGTGCTGTGCCCGCCGCTGGACTCGCCGCCGCCGACCTGGCTGACTCAACTCATGGTGAGGGGGGAGCAGGGGGCAGCTGGAGGGGGAGGGCAGGACGTGCCGGGGTGTATGCCGAGTGCGTGTTTTCGTCTAGCTTGTCGGCGTGTCGGTTGCCGGTATGTTCGCCTGTTGCCGGTTGTGCCATTTGGACTCCGGTGGTGCGCCCAACTGCGCTGCCTCGGTAATCCGGCTCCCTCCCTGCCTCCCTGCCTTCCTCCCCCCGCCCCCCCCCTCCCACACCTCCACCTCCACCCCCCGCAGCAGCAGCAGGCCGCCAACCCCGGAGCCGTGGGCCTACTGGGCGGCGGCAGCCTGCGCGGCGGGCTGGGGGCTGCGGGCGTGTTCGGGGCGGGCGGCGGCCTGTTTGGCGCGGGCGGCGGCGGCGGCCGACTGGGCGCCGCCTCCCCCGTCGCCACCCGCGCCACCGTCACCGCCACCACCGCCTTCAAGCCCTACAGCGCCCTGGCAGATGAGGCGGTGGCCAGTGAGTGAGGGGGGGGGAGGTGGGGGGGGTCCCGCCATTCCCAGTAAGAAATCAGAGACAAGAAGACACACTTGTACTCAAAGCGAAGTCACTTGGAGGGGAGGGAAGAGGAAGGAGAGGGGCGAGTGGAGAAGGGGGGTTGCAGCTGGCCATGATGCCTCGGTCCGTGCACGCACTACCCCCCTCCTGCCGGCCTCCAACACGCGGGCACCCCCCGGCAGCCGCATGGCATGTCACCGTACTGGATCCCCCAATCCCACGCCCCCAACCCCCCTTTTGGGTTTGGCATCAGCTTGGGCTAGTATTCACCACCCCCAACCTCTCGCCCCACCCACTGCTCCCACCCGCGCCGCCCCGCCCGCCAGGCGCGGTCCGCGGCTATGCCAACTTCCAGACCCTGTTCGGCCTACCCTACCAGCCCAAGCCCCTCATCAACCAGGTGGGGGGCGGAGGGAGGGGAGGGGAGGGGAGGGGAGGGAGAGGTCGCCGCCGGCAGTTTGGCAGTCCGCCACTGGCGCGTGACTGGCTGGCTGGGTAGGTAGGTAGTAGGCCTCCGCCCCCGGTGTCACGTCGTGTCGGCGGTCTCGGCACCCCCTGTGCTGCTCTCTATCTGACACGCCGCACGCTCCACCCCTCTCCACCCCCTCCACCCCCGCCGCCCCCCCCCCCTTGCAGTGGCTGCCCTGGGTGGAGCTGCTGACGGGCGGCACGGACGCGACCATACAGAACCGCGTGTGGTGAGTCAGTGGGTGGGCAGGTGGGTGGAGGGGGAGAGCAGGTGGGGGTTGCAGGCACCTGGCCACACAAGGTGTCGACCCTCTCCCCCTTGCTGGTCTGATACACGCACGCACACACACACACACACACACACACACACACACACACACACACACACACACACACATGCACGCACGCACGCACGTGTTGATGTGCGCACACAGGCCCGGCAAGATTGTGTACTACGCCCTGCAGACGGAGGTGGGGCCCGTGTGCGCGTATGGGGCGCGGCCCGTGTGTGTGTGTGTGTGTGTGTGTGTGTGTGTGTGTGTGTGTGTCTGTGCCTGTGTGTGTGTGTGTGTGTGTGACTACGGTTTCCACGGTTATTCTGCCAGATCACGTGAATCGTGTATCTGGTATAACCAACGACAGGGCTCTCAAACGAGGGCTGCCGTGACCTGGCGTTTCCCCGGCAGAGCGCAACCAGCTCTGGAGTCCACAGGGCAACGCACTCCGACCCTTCACCGCGCCAGTAATCCTTGCGGAATTACTACCGGTGTAACAACCTCAGACCCAGCGGGCGAGCTACCTCTTAAAAACCAGGCGGGCAGAAGACAAAAAACAGCAAACATAACACGCAGCACGCGACAGCACGCGAAAGCACGACCACAGTGGCTGCGGGGCTGAGTCCTACGACCCGGCAGCCTGCACGACCTCAACCGCAACCTAACCAGCTCTCGACGCAAGGGCAGACAATGCCTAAGGGCAGCCACAAACGCGTCTGGCCACTAGGCCGGTCCAGGCCGTAAGACCCGGGGTGTTGCAGCACCCAATACACCCTCTCAGGCATTAAAACCCCGCAAACCTGGCCCTGCTCCCACGGGCGTAAAACAAAAACCCTTCGCCTGCCCACTAAGCTCCCCCGCTGACCCTCTCGTATGCCACTGCTTCAGTGGCTCATGTTAGTGCTCACGCGCTTCTCCTAAGGGCTGATCCCTTTCAAGCCTCCAGCTCCATAGCTTGCGGCATCGCGCACAGCATTTCACCGTTCACCACCGCCAGGATGGGGTGAGTGGCGTCAACACCATCCCAGCCCTTTTGGGGCACGCCGAGCTGCGCGAACTGCATCAGCCGCGACCAGAAGTCCGCGACTGCACGAGCGCACGCAAGCTCGACGGGGTTGACGCCTGGCTGCGGCGGCGTCAGCTGTGTGGGCGGGATCTCGTCAAGATCGGGTTCCGCCTCCGCTGCACCTGCCACCGCAGCCTCGGGAGCTGCTGCCGCCGCCGTCTGAATTCCCAGGGCCGCTGCGGCGCGCGTCATCCCGCGCAGCCGCACCCGGCCATGTTCTGTGGCGGCCAGCGCCGCCATCACCACCACGTCCCAAACACACTGCTGAAAACCCGGCGGCGCCTGAACCAGCCACAGCTGGGCTTGGCTGATGGGAGCCGGACCGGGGTTGTGTGCGTTGATCTGCGCCACCACGGCCTTCGCCACCGCGCAATCCCAGAAGTGGTGCTGCCGTGGCGTGGGCGCGGCGGCGGCGTGTGCCTCCACCGCGGCGCCCCCATGGCCGTGTTGCCCACAGCCGCATGGCTCACGGCGAGCCAACGGCATATGCGAGTTTCCCGGCAGCGGCACTGCGTCGATGGCCAATCGCCACAGCGTCTCAAAGTGTCGCCGTTCCCACCGCACCTTCTGCCAAAGGCGCGCCAGGGTGTCCCTAATGGCGCCAAGCGTTGCAGCCGCAGCTGCTGGCAGGTCCTCCCGCCGCACCACAGCGCGCGGCGGGAGGCCCTGTGCCGCGCGCTCATAATCCTCGTGTAGGTCCGCCCGCCGCGTGGCCACATCGTCCAGCTGCATGGATGTGGCCATGCGGACGGACAGCTTCGCTAGGGGGACTTTGAGGGTCTCAGAGCCAGAGAGCTTCCAGCCCATGCGCGGCATGATGGTGGTGCGGACGACCTCACTGGTGGACGGCGCCGGGACAGGCGCTGGGCCAGGGCTCGCCAGCTGTGCGGCGTGAGCCTGCGCTGCACTCCACCATGATGGCGGGATGTCGCCGACAAGGCCCTGCAGCGCGGCGAGCGTGGGCCCACGGCGCCGGCGACGGCCGTCTGACGGCGCAAGGTAGTCTCGCAGCCACCCCTCCCAGTCGACTGCAGCCGCCGCAGGTGGTCGTGCAGCGTGGGCTCGCACTAAGTCACCGATGGTCACAAGACGCGCGCAGGCTCGCAGCGTCCTATGGCGGTAATCGAGACCACGCCCCTGCGTGCGCCGCGCTACTCCTGCCGGAACGGGCTCCACAGCTGTTTCGCCATCGCTGCCGCTATCCTCCTCCTCCTGCTCGCCGCTGGCCGCCGCGGGGGACGGGGTGAGGAGCGGGTTGCCCCACAGCGGCGCCGTGAAGCACCAGGCACCAGGCTCCGGTGCCTCAGTCAGCACTTGCACCGGTGGTAGCCACCCCAGCGCTGAGACCGTGCGCTCGGTATCCTCGGGGAGTGGGTGGCTGGGGATGATGTCGCCGGCGCCCTCCACCACCGGGACTGCCGTCAGCGTGCTACTGGGGCGCAGGGATGGGTGGTGCGCGCGGAGGTAGACGTCGTAGGCGACGCACCACGGCTGGGGCTGCGGGGCGGCCGGGATGTCGTCATGGGCGGCCAGGCGTGCGGCCCATGTCGCATGCCGGCCACGCACGTGCTGCCGGATGGGCAGTGCGCCGAAGCCGCCAGTGGTGGGGTGGCCATAAAGCAGCTCCGTCGGGATGCCCGTAAGGCGCTTCTCGGTCGAGTCCGGGGCCAGTCGGCGGTCAACCACCCGCGCCACCAATCGCTCCAGTTCCTGGGCTATGTCGTCGGGCAATCCGCTGTGTTCCATGTGCCATGTCACCATGGAGGTGCAGTAGGCTGAGGCTGCACTGGCGCGGCCAAAGACTGAGAGTCCCAGGTGGGCGACACGCCGCAGGCGGCGCCTGGCCTCTCGCATGCGGGCTGTCCAGTCCAGCCGCAGCCGTGTGGGGTCACTGCTGAACGGCACGCTGAGGGCGGTGGCCGCTGTGACCACCTTAAGGCCGCATAGCTGTTCCTGTACGCCAGGCCCAGGCGCAGCCGCTGCGGCTGGTCCAGTGGTGGGTGCGGCCGCTGCGGCGGGCGCCGCAGGCACGTCAGGCGCGGCGGGCGCAGCCGGTGCGGCGGGCGCCACAGGCACGGCAGGCGTGTGTGTGTGTGTGTGCCTGTGCCTGTGCCTGTGCCTGTGTGTGTGTGTGTATATATGAGAGGGAGGTGCAGAACCTGCCAGGCAGGGATCTGTGTGTTTGTCATAGCATTCCGGGCGACTCAATCACCCCCCGCCGCCTCACCATCCTGCTCGCCCCCGCCCGCCCGCCCTCCCCCCGCAGCTGTTCATCCGCACGCGCATCGCCATGGCGGCAAACGCCACTGCGGCCGGCGGCGGCACCAACAGCGGGGCAGGCGGCAGCACGGGTGTGCCGGCGCCCGCAGGGGGTGGCGGCACCCCCGCACCGGCCGGCGGCGGCACCAACAGCGGCGCGGGGGGAAGCACCGGCGTCCCGGCGCCCGCAGGGGGTGGCGGCGGCATGGGTGGTACCGGCGGCACCGGCGGCACCGGTGACGGCGGCAGTGGCGGCGGCGGCTCTGGCGGCGGCGGCGGCGGCAACAGCCCCAACTGCGGCGTTGTGGGTGAGTGGCGCAGTGACACGCAGCATGGCGGCGGGGAGGGGCGGGGCGGGGCGGCAAGGGGAGGGGAGGGGAGGGGAGGGGCGGCAGAGGCGCGCCGTACAGCCCGCTGCATGCATACGGCCACTCCTTACCGGGGACATGCCTGCATGACGCCCCTGCCATCACCGCACACACATACATACACGCACGCATACACACACACACACACACACACACACACACACACACACGCCCGCCCACACAGACGGCCCCAACGGCCCAGTGGTCATCAACAAGAAACTGGTGCGTGTGCGGCCCCCAGTGTGTGTGTGTGTGTGTGTGTGTGTGTGTGTGTGTGTGCTAAAGAGCACAAGGAAAACATTACGCGTAGGACAGTGTATGCGATGCAGAATTACGGCCGCGGATTACCTTCAGAGTATACTTACCGCAGCCGACCGACCTGCCGGTGTGTGTGTGTGTGTGTGTGTGTGTGTGTGTGTGTGTGTGTGTGTGTGTGTGTGTGTGTGTGTGTGTGATGGGGATAGCCGTTCATGTGAAGAACGGAGTGATAAGTTCACAAGTATGAAATGGGCAGGGGGCTGGGGGCCAGGGGAGGAAGTGTGATGGGCAGGTATGGGAGGAGACGGACGTGTGTGTTGCAGCCACCCGTGTGTGTTGTGCCCGCTCCCAACTTGACTCCACCCATCCCTCCCCCTCCTTACTCCACCCCGTCCCCCTCTTCCAACCCCATCACCCCTGTCCCCTCTCCCCCTCTCCCCCCCTACATACACACACAGCTCAAACGGAAGCTGTGTGCGGCTCTGATGCCGCCCCAGTTCGCGCAGTACGCCCAGCCCGGCGGCATGGACCCGGACCCCGCCATGTTCGACCAGATGATGAACATGATGCAGCAGCAGCAGGAGGGGGGGCAGCAGGGGGTGCAGCAGCGGGGACAGCAGCGGCAGGCGCCGCCGCCCGCTGGCGGCGCCGCTGCCGCCCGCGAGTTCCTGCGCTCAGCCCTGGGCGGTGGCAGCAGCAGTGGCGGCTCGGGTGGCGGTGGGGCCCTGGGTCAGTGGGCGGCGGCGGCGGCGGCGCTGCTGGGGCCGGAGCTGCAGCTGCCGGGGCTGACCGGCCAGGGGCTGCTGGGGGGCGGCGGCAGTAGCAGCGGCAGTAGTGACAGCAGCGGCAGTAGCAGCGATGACGGCTCGGGCTATGGCGGGCTGAGCGGTCTTGAGCCCATGGACTTTGGGCCCACGGACACAGCAGGCAGTGACACGGGCAGCAGTGACAGCAACAACAGCGGCAGTAGCAGCGGCAGTGGTGGTGACGGCAGTAGCAGTGGTGACGGCAGTAGCAGTGACAGCGGCCAGGACTGGCGCACGTCCCCCGACTCGCTGCAGGGCATTGTCAAGTCGGCCTTTGATGTGGGTGCGGCGTGTGTGCGTGTGTGTTTGTGTTGGTGTGTGTGTGGAGGTGGAGGTGGAGGTGGGGTCTGGGTGGTGGTATTATGCAACACGCCAACTCCACCCTGCAGACGCCCCTGCCTCACGCCGCCCCATGCCCATCACCACACACCTCCGCCGGCTCTACCCCCTGCCCACCTGCCCTCACCCCTCACCCCCTCCTCCTCCACCCCTGTCCCCGCTCCACCGCCCTCATCTCCCGCCCCCTCTGCCCTCCTCCCCCCCACCCCACCCAACGCCCGCCCCCCACATACACACACAAACGCCCACACGCGCCCCCCACCCACACACAGTCCATGTCGCTGGACAGCTTCAACGCGGCGCTGCAGCAGGCCCTGGAGGTGGGGGGGGGGGGCAGGGGGGGGGGGCACTCTAAGGTGGGGTGGGGCTGGGTGGGATGGGGCTCATACTTCCTATGCCCTTATGAACATACACAGACATACCCACACCTTTCCTCTCCCCTCCCATCTCCCCCACTCCCCCCCACACACACCCCACAGGCCGCAGTGGTCCGGGCCTCCGCCGCAGAGGACCTCCTGGCAGCCGCCGCCGCCTCGCCCGACCTGCAGCTGAGGGACGCCAGTGGCGGAGGCGGCGGCGGCAGTGGCGGTGACGGAGGCGGTGAGGGGGATGCGGTGAAGGTGGCTCAGGCGCTGCACGCGGGGGCGCAGGCGCACACGGAGGTGCTCAAGGTGCGTGTGTGCGTGTGGGGGGGGGCGGGGGGTTGTAGATACCAGCCCAAAGTAAACCAAACTAAACTAGCGGAGCACAGGCAGAGGCGTTAGTTGCAAGCGATAATACTTATGAGAGGGGGCCGAGGCGTCGTGGAGCAGCAGGGCGAGCGGCGCCGGCGGGGGTGAGGGGGTGGCGGGAGGGTCTGTGTGTGGGGGGGGGGGCTCGGTGCGGTATGTGTGTGTGTTAAAGAGAACAAGGAAATCAATGCGCGCAGGACTGTGTGTGTGTGTGTGTATGTGTGTGTGTGTGTGAAGAAGGGACACGCCCACATACGCGAGTGTGCTGAAGTCTGAAGTGCAGCGCTGCGCCATGTCAACACCGCCTTCTCCTCCTGACCAGCCATGCCTGGGACCCCCCACCCCCCACCACCACTCACCCTCATCCCCCTCCACGCACCCCCTGCAACCCCCTCCCCCTCCCCTACCCGCCCCCCCCCCTCAGGCCGCCGCCCAGTCGCTGCCGCGCATGCCCCACTCCGCCCTGGTCAACGCCACCAAGGCCTGGATGCGCAGTGGGGGGCCGGCCAAGGAGATGAAGGGAATGAACAAGGTGGGGGGAGGGCGGGGGGGGAGGGCGGGGGGGGAGGGCGGGCGGGTAGGGCGGGAGGGGGGGAGGGGGTCGGGCGTGTGGCTGGGTGTCCCACTGCCGCCGGGGGCACTGCCGCACCCACAGCCACACACACAAGCACACACACACACGCGCGCACACACACACACACACACACACGCACACACTACTCACTTCACACACACGCGCACACACGCACACACACAACTCACTTCACACGGACACACGACGACATGCGCGCACATATGAACTGACACACACGTGTCACACGTGTCACACCCACACACACGTGTGCGCCTCACTCAGGCCTCCAACAGCAAGATGTTCAACAACAACCCCTTCATCTGGAACTTTGTGCGGTGTGTGTGTGTGTGTGTATGTATGTTGAGGGGGGGAGGGAGGGAGGGAGGGAGGGAGGGAGGGAGGGGATCAGTGTGCGGGCGCCGCAGTACCATCCATGTCAGCACGGGTAGGCGGCACGCGGCGGCCTCTGTCTCGCCCCAGCCCGCGGTCACCCACCCACCCACCCACCCCTAACCGCGCCTTCACCCGCCCCCGCCCACCCACCCAATCGCAGTGTGCGCCTGACGTTCCGCTTCAGTCCCCAAGACGGCTTCCAGGTGAGTGTGTGAGGCAGCGTGTGTGGTGTGGTGTGCATGTTGGTGGGTAGGCACGGTGGATGGGTGAGGTAGCTAGCGTTGTCGCCATGAGGAGTCAACAACGCGCCCCCTCTTCCACCACGTTCCTCCCTCCACCATCCATCTCCACTGCCCGCCTTCAAGTGCGCACCAGTGCACCACACACACACTCTCCCCCTCTCCCCCTCCCCCTCCTCCCCCTCCTCCCCCCTCCCTCCCTCCCCTCCCTCCCTCCCCTCCCTCCCTCCCCCCTATCTAGTTCTCCTACATCCAGTGGTTGTACAACCTGGCGGACGTCAACTCCATCATCACCGTGTCGCAGGCGCTGGAGGTGAGGGGAGGGAGGGGGGAGGGGGGCAGCAGTGGCAGATGTGGCCACCTGGGAGGGGGCCAGCAGCCGGGCCTCACTGTAGGGGGAACAGGGCGGTAGGGACCGGCTGCAAGCAGAGGGCAGGTGGGGCGGCGGTCGTCGCGGTGATGCCGGTGATGCCGGTGATGGCGGTGATGGGGACCCACCGCCTCACGACCCCGCCCCCATCCCACTCGTTAGCAACTCGCCGCATCACACCCTACGGCACACACCCAGACAACCCCCCGCCTGGGACGCCTCCCCCCTCTGCGCCCCTCAGGCGCTGGACGCCACCATGCGCGGCCGCAACCAGACCCGCTCCGACATGATCAAACAGCAGGACGCACAGCGCGAGCAGCAGTTCAAGGCCCGACACAACAAGACCGCAGGCGGCGGCGGCCCGGGCGGCGGGCTGCATGCGGTGCCCTCGGGCCACCGCCGCCGCCTGCAGCAGGGCACTGCTACGGCCACTGCCACTGAAGGCGCTGCCACTGCTGCGGATGAGGGCGAGCAGCCGCAGGGGCAGGAGCAGCTACATGAGCAGGAGGCGGAGCCGCCCTATGACCCGGCGGACCCGGCCCAGAACCCGCCGCTGCCCCCCGCTGGCCCCGGCCTTATGCCCACGGGTGAGACGGCGCAGCAGTGGTTTGACCGGGTGGTGGCGGAGGCGGAGGAGCTGGCGGCGGCGGCCCTGGCGCACATACCCCTGGCCGACACCGTGGGTGAGTGGGCGGGCGTATGTGCGCGTGGGGGCGAGCGTGGGTGAGAATGGGTGCGCGTCCCAGCTGGTGTGCTCCCTCAGCTGTTCCACACGCATGCGAGCACGCACATGCACGGCTCACATCATCCACACACACACACACACCGCACACACACACACACACACACACACACACACACACACACACACACACACACACCGCACAGGCCGCGGTCGCTTTGACGCCGGCGGCGCCGATGGCTCACAGCCACAGCCGCAGCCACAGCCAGCAGCAGCAGACGCGGCGGCGGGCGACGCTTCTGCCGCCGCCGCCGCTGCCGCCGCTGCGTCATGATGAACCCCCGCACCCACCTGCCTACGCACCCACCTGCGCGCCTGCATAACGGGCTGGCGGCGGCGGCGTGTGGTAGGATGGTGCGAGGACTGCTGGGCAACTGGGAGCAGCTGCCTTGCACATAGGCACGACGGCGACAGACGCACCCACGCATCCCGCGCACGAGGGGGTGGGGTGGGCTAGGCGACTTAGATTGTTGAGTTGGGTTGATAAGTAATGCATACCGTGTGCCATCACGGATCAGGAGAGATACCGTATGCACCGTTTGTGCACCGACGATGCGATGGTGAAGGGTGGTTGAGTGGTGGCGGTTGTGATCGCACACAAGCAAAGAACGCATTGCTACCGTACACTAGTTCGCCTAAACCTTACTTGGTGTTACTATGCACACATGCATGTGACGTGCGTGTGAGGTTTGGGCACGGGGTTGGGTGCGGGGGATTCTTCGCCCCACCCTTCGTATGACACGTAGTTCGATAGATAGGGCTACGGCCTGCCAGCCATGCACACATGCATACATAATACATAGATACAGCACGGGCGGTCCAGCAGGCACTCATTGGCAACGCTGACTGGGGGCGTTAGCGCAGCCCGCTACCCGCACGACACGCATGCATCTAAATCGCAGAGAACTGCTTTAACTGTGCTGTTCCGCGTTACTGTAACACGCATGTTCGCATCGAGTGTGCGAGACACACGAGCAAAGCGCCCAGCCGCCAGCAGGAGGTAGAGCCTGGAGGGAGTCGTGCGCACCTTACCTGCACCGCACCCCTCAGCCCTGCCATCAACCGGCGCCCCACCGCGCCGCACCTACCGCTCGACCGCGGCACTGGCTCTTGCAGTCATCAAACGCCCCCCCCCTTGCAATCACCCCCAACCCCAACCCCACCACCACCACCATCACCATCACGTTGCCACGCACCGGCCAACAGCTGGCTAAGCAGGTGGGCCACCCACATGTCCGCACCACCTAGCTACATACCTACAACCCCATCCCGCCGCACCCCGCCCCGCCGGGCGACGTCTGACTCGCTCGCTTCCATGGCTCCCGGGTGCCGCGGCTGCATGCCGGCACCGCGCCCACCCCCGCCCCAGCCAGGCTGCTGCTGCTGCCGCGCCCTGCCGCACGCAGTCGCCATCACTCTCATCACTCTCTTTCTTCATCGCACAGGCCGCGACCGAGTGAGCGAGCACGCACACTGCACACACACGGGGGCCGCCGCCGCAGCTGTCTCACGGACCAGGTGAGTGGTCGGGAGGGGCAGGGGGCGCCGGAGCGCTGCGCGGCAGACGTACTTACTGCCGCAGCTGCTGCGAAATGCCGTTGCTTGCTACTGCGAAGTACGTTCCATGGGAATGAGCTGTACTGCGAAACGCCGCGGCCGTTACTGCCGGATGCCGCCGGCGCGAGTATCGGAGGCGCTCGCTCGAGGCAGTGCCGCTCCGAGAGCGCACAGGCCGATGAGCCCGCGTCGGCGATTTGGCTCAGGCAGCTTTGCGTTTGCAGGTTGGCATTAGCTAAGACGTCGCCTATGTGGGCCTGCCCATACTTATTGTGACGGGGCAAGCAGCCTCCTACCTAACACGCCTCGCTCCCTCCCACACACACGTTACCTCCGCCTTCGGCGCTCGCCTCGGTTCAGTCGCCGATCACCAGCGGTAGCGCGGTATGGGTGACACACCCCTGCTGCAAAGGCGGCGGCGCCACCAGCAGCAGCAGCGCGTGTGGGCGCTGCTGCTGGTCGCCATGCTGCTGATCGACGGCGGCGGTGGCGGGGGCCGCGGCCGAGGCAGATTCTTCCCAACGCTGGCGGCAGCGGCAGGCGGTGACGGCGGCACCCCGTTCACAGCGGATGTAGCCGCCGCCGCCGCCGCTCCGGCCGCCGCTGACACTCCGGCTGCTGCTGCTGCTGCTGCTGCTGCTGCTGCTGCTGCTGGTACCGCCGGCACTACTGCGGGCGTTGCTACGCCTGAGGCGGTGGCTGCGGCACTGGCGGCGGCGGCGGCGGGAGGCGATGACTACAGCGGCGATGGCGGTGATGGTGGCGGTGATGGTGGGGAGGACGGTGCCGTCCGGCCGATGCAAGTAGGTGTGGGTGTGGAGTGCGTGGGTGTGGAGTGTGGAGTGTGGGTGGCGGGCGGCGGGCATGGAGTGTGGGGCGGGACTGTGCAGGCGGGGCGGAGGGGTGCATGCGCCCAGCTTTACACACCCGTAAGTAAGTGCGCTCCAACATACACACACCAGCCCTCCACTCCGCCCCTCCCCTTCCCTCCCCTCTCGCTGCCAACCAAATCCCTCCCCTCCCCTCAGTGCATGTCGTACACAACGGACGTGTCCTTTCCCGGCGGCAGCCCCGGCAGCGTGATCAGGTGAGTGGCGCGGTGTGTGATGCGGGGGGGCCTCTCTCACCACCCCACATACACACGCTAACCCCCTTACCTCCCCCCCAACACACACGCATCTGCCCCCAACCCACCCACCCCCACTTGCCCCCCACCGCCCTGCCAGCACGCTGCTGGTCCAGGAGCAGTTGGGTCCCACTGTGGGTGCTGTGGAGGTGCGCGACCTGGCCTTCACCCACCCGCGTGTGGGGGCACTGGTGGTGAGTAGGCAGGGAGGGTGGGGAGTGGGGGAGGGAGCGAGGGGGGGGTGAGGGAGGGGTTGGTGCAATCAAGGGTGCGCCCCGTGACATCAGCACCGCAGGGTGCGCATTCCGTGCTGGAATGCATATCAAAACCAAACAGCATGTATTTATAATCTTACGTACACCACACGCCCAACGGCAAACGGCGGGAAGACCGTGCGGCGGAGCTGTTGACCTGTTGACACTTGCATGCTCGGCGGGCGAGGGGAAGGGGGACACGCCGCGCACACACGTGGCCACGGCCCTCGCGCATGCCACCCGTTGGGGCCCCCCTCCCTTGCCCCCTCCCGCCCATCCCTCAGCCTACCCATACACCTCCTCACCTCCCTTCCCCCATCCCCTCCCTTCCCCCTTCCTCCCTCCCTTTAACCCCTCCCCCCCAAGATCGCGCTGTACCGGCTGCCGTACAGCCACGCCCCTGCCGACACGCCGTACACCGCCGCGCAGCTGGCCTCGATGTCGGGCGGTCGGCGGGCGCTGCTGAAGGGGCTGCAGCAGGGGCAGGGCGCCACGGGGGGTGGAGGGGGTGGGGGTGAGGGTGAGGGGCTGGGGCTGGGGTTCAGCGACGCGGCGGGCGCCGTGTTGGCAGTGGACACACCACACGCCGCCGGCAACCTCACCGGCATTTACAGGTGCGGGCGGCGGGGGCGGGGTATGGTGGGGTGGGGTGGATGGGGTGGGGTGTGGGGCGGTGTGCAAACCGTGGCTCCCATGCCCTGACACCCACATGACACCCACCTACCCCACCCCCCACCCCCCCACCCACCCCCCCAGGCCCGCCACCCCCCTGTCCGCCTTCGCCGCCGCCAACGCCACCTCCGCCGCGCGCTGGGTGCTGCGCCTGGCAGACCTGGGGGAGGGCTGGCAGAGGTCTGTGTGCGTGTGTGTGTACGTGTGTGTGCGTGTACGTGTGTGTGTGTGTGTGTGTGCGCGCGTGTGTGTGTATTACACACATGCGTGTAAGCACTCCTCAAGGCAGGCAGTCCGCGAACCAAATGCAGCACAGCATAGCGCAGGGCACAGCGGCCCATAACGCACGCACTAATTCGCACCCTCCCTCCCGCCCCTCCCCTCCGCCCCTCCCGCCCCTCCCACCCCTCCGCCCCTCACGCAGCCGCACGCTGCAGCTGGACAGCTGGACGCTGGTGCTGTGCCCGCCGCCGCCGCCCGGTACCCCCGCCAACTCCACGGCGCCCATAGCCCTGCCGCCGCAGCTGCAAATAGACATGGTGAGCTCGTGACATAAGGTGACATGATCACGTGACGTGGTGACGGGTGAGTGGTGGCGTACGTGGCCAGGGTGGTCCCCCCGGTACGCCTACTCATGCACTGATCACGGCGCACCCCTTGCCCGCGCAATCCGCACGCACAGTATCAAACCTTTCCCCCTTCCTGCCTTCCACAACTACACCCGCACCGCGCATACACACACACACACACACACACACACACACACACACACACACACACAGGCGCAGCAGGCCGCACGTGACCGCATTGTGAACCGCGGTGCCGCCACCGGCGCCGCCTCCGCCGCCCGCCTGGCGGCCCTGGGCGGGCTGCCTCTGTCGCCCGCGGCCGGCACCGCCGTCAACATCACCGCCACCACCGTGTTCAAGTCCTACAGCGACCTGGCAGATGACGCGGTGGCGGGTGAGTGAGGGGGAGGGGAGGGGCAGGGGGGGATGGGGTTCAGACGTGCGCACAGTGTGTTTTCCTGAACCCGTGTCATTTGCTCCGGGTCGCACCCGCCGCCACCTGCCTGCCCTTCAAAACCCCGCCCGCCCACGCGCCCCTGCTCCGCCTGTGTCGCAACCAATCACCCCACGGTTTCTTGTTGGGAACGTTGAGGACAACCCCCACCGCCCACCCACCGCCCGACCCCACCCCGCCCCACCCCCGCACAGCTGTGATCCAGCGCATCGACAACATCCAGGAGCTGTTTGGCCTGCCCTACACGCCGCCGCCCGGCATCAGCGTGTGGCTGCCCTGGGTGGAGCTGCTCATCGGCGGCAGTGAGATCATCCTCATGAACTTCGTGTGGTGGGGGCTGGGGGGGAGGGAGGGAGGGAGGGAGGGAGGCAGGGAGGGAGGAGGGCCCGGTCGGGGGGTCCACCTGTTGCCTGAATGGCTCACACGCACATACGCACACGCACACACACACACACACACACGTACACGCCCACATGCACACATACCACCCCACATGCACACATACACACATATACCCCCATGGTACTATGGCATCTACGACACCCTCCATCGCAACCCCTTACCCTCCCCCCCACCACGTCCCACCATGCCCATACACACAGGCCCGGCAAGATCGTGTCGTACGCGCTGCAGCTGGAGGTGACGGTGCGCACCCGCATGACCATGGCCGCACCCAACACCACCACCACCACCACCTCCAACAGCGGGGCAGGCGGCAGCACCGGTGTGCCCGCGCCCGCAGCCGGCGGCGGCACCCCCGCACCGGCCGGCGGCGGCACCAACAGCGGCGCGGGGGGGAGCACTGGCGTCCCGGCGCCCGCAGTGGGTGGCGGCGGCACGGGCGGTACCGGCGGCACCGGTGACGGCGGCAGTGGCGGCAGTGGCGGCGGCGGTGGCCCGCCCTACAACGGCCCCTGCTCCAACGATGTGTCTGTGTATGACCGCGGCGACCCCTTCGGATACATGCGTGAGTGGGGTGGGGCGGTGGAGGCCGGGAGGTGGAAGCTGAGGCGGAGAGTTGGAGGAGGGGGGGGAGGGAGGGGCGACGGCCACGGCGGCAGCATTGCGGGGCCAGGACGAGCCGTGTGTAGGGGGCAGGTGTGTAGGGCGCGGCCCAGGGCCAGGGGGAGGAAGGGGCGACACTGCAGGAGCCCCTCGCGCCCCACACGCACTGCCCCCTAGTGTCCCATCCACACACCATCCCTCCCTCCCTCACCTCACCTCACCCCACCTCACCCCCCACCTCACCCCCCACCCCCGAACCCTCCCTCCCTCTCCCCACAACCAGCCCGGCCGGGCGCCCCTGCCGGCACCCCCCCGGAGCGTGTGGACAAGCAGGCGGTGCTGGACGCCCTGTGTGACCTCAGCAAGGGACAGAGCGGCGCAGCCATGTTCGGCGACAGCAGTGGCAGTAGCAGCAGCGGCAGCAGCACCGACATGCCCTCCACGCGCTCCTCCAACGACCCCACCGCCGCCGCCGCCGCCACCACCAGCCGCCTCACCCTGTACGGCGCCGCGGACGGCTCACTGCCCGACTTCGAGCCGTCGGGTCGTGCGGCGGAGATGCGGCGATCGCTGCTGGGGGGCGCTGGGGGCGGTGGCGCGGGTGTGTTGGCGGCGTCCGGCACACCGCTGCAGCCCATGGACTTCACCCGGGTGCGTGCAAGCAGGGGGGGGGGCGAAGGGGATGGCGTAAGGGGGAGATGGGTAGGGGAGGGCTGCGAGGGCGGTTTGGGAAGCCTGCATGCGCGCCCTTGCGTACACACACACACACACGCTCCGCCCCCGCAGGTTGACCAGCCCGGGCTGCAGCTGCTGGGCCACCTGGCCGGAGACCCCTCCGACCCCTCCCCATCGAGCGACAGCGGCGATGACAGCGGCCCCACCACCCGCTCCTCCTCCGCCTCCGCCTCCGCCGCCCCCGACCCTGACGCCCCCGACCCCGGCTTCCTGGACTCGGTGTCGGCCATGATGGCGGCGGCGCTGAACCCGGACGAGTACGCCGCAGCCCTGGACGGCGGGCTGCAGGTGGGGGCTGCTGCTGTGTGGGGCTGCTGCTGCTGCTGTGTGTGTGTGTGTGTGTGTGTGTGTGTATTTGTGTGCGTGTGTGTGTGTGTGAGGGATGGGGGCTGCGTTGTAGGCAGGGGCGGCCACGTGGGGTGGGGCGGGGTGGGGTGGAGTGGTGCCAACCCCCTCACCGCCCATCACCACACACGCACACGCACCGACCGATGGGGTCCGCCACTCCCTTGCTCAAGCACAAGCCCACCACGCTTCCCAGCCTGGGCCCCCCAAATAAACACACACACACGCCCGCCCCCCGCCCCTCCCCCACACATGCCTCCTCCCTCCTCCGCCCCCCTCTGCACCCCCCCCCCCAGGACCTGGTGGACCAGGCGGACACGGCGGCTGCGGCTCTGGGCGCCGCCGCCGGCTCGCCCGCGCTGAGGTCGGCGGCGGGGCCGGACGGCGTGAAGGCGGCGGAGGCGCTGCAGGCGGGGGCACAGACCTACGGACACATACTCCGAGTGAGGGCCTGTGCGTGTGTGTGTGTGTGTGTGTGTGTGTGTGTGTGTGTGTGTGTTTGTGTGTGTGCCTGTGTATACGAGTGTGGGGCCCGGGAGGTCCTGGGGGCCGGGAGCGAGCACTCGTGATGACTGGACGCTGCACACCTGCCCCCCCAACTTCATTTCTTTCACTTCGTAATTCATCATGGTTGTAACCACGCACCCCCCCCCCCCCCAAAACAAAAAACTCTCACGCCCCCACACAGGCGGGCCAGGCCAGCCTGAAGCGGCTGTCCATCCAGCAGCAGAAGAACCAGACCCGCGCCGTCCTGCAGCAGAACGGACCGCTCACGGCGGCGGAGAGGGCGTTCGCCACCCGCTTCGTTTGGAACTTCAACTTCGTGCGCATCAACTTCCGTTTCGCGGCGTCTGACGGTGCGTGTGGGCGTGTGTGGTCGTGTGTGGGCAGTGGCGCCGACGTGTCGGTTGCGGTGTGCGGGGCTTAGGCTGGGGCTGGGGCAGGTGGGAGGCGGGTCCACACCGTGTGTCACACGCCTTGGGCCGCTGCAGCTGGAGAGCCCCATGTACACCAACAGTACCTGCCCCTGTCCCCCCCCTCTTACCTCCCTAACCCTCATTACTCCACCGCCCTCCTCCCCCTCCCTCCCTCCCTCCCTCCCCCCGACGACTTCACTTCTTAATTAATCATGAATGTAACCCCCCTCACACAGGCCTGGTGACCACGCTCCAGCAGTTCGTGTACCAGCTGAGTGACGTCAACACCATCATCAGCTCCGCACGCAGCCTGGCGGTGAGGCACACAGGGGGGGGGGGCAGCCCGGGGGGGGGGGCGGGGGGTCAGGCAGCAGCAGGGGCGGCAGGGGCAGTAGTGGTGCTCTGCAGGCGGGCTCGCGCACTTGTGTGTGTGTGTGTGTGTGTGTGTGTGTGTGTTTAAGAGCACAAGGAAACATTACGCGTAGGACAGTGTATGCAATGCAGAGTTAGGGCCGTGTGTGTGTGTGTGTGTGTGTGCGTGCACACATGGCCACTCCCCTCCCCTCCTCCACCCCTCTCCTCCCTCTCCTCTCCCCACCCCTCCAGGCTCTGGACCAGCGGCAGTTCGGCAACGCCTCCACGCAGGCCGCCTTCCAGGCGCGGGACGCCCAGCTCAAGCGCATCCAGGACCAGGTGTCCGGCGCCTGGCTGGTGGACCGCATCGACAACCAGACGCAGGCCATCAAGGCAAAGCAGCAGCAGCAGCGCCAGGCGCGCATGCCGCGACCGCCGCCGCGACCGCCCTCGCCGCCGCCGTCGCCGCCCCGGCCCTCGCCGCCGCCACCACAGCCCAAGCCGCCGCCGTTGCCCGCCTCGCCGCCGCCAACCTCTTCGCCACCTAACAACAACAATAACAACAATAATAACAAGAAGCCCCTCCACGGCCGCGGCGGTCACGTTGACGACATGGGCGGCAGTGGTCGGCGCAGTCTGCAGGAGGTGCGGCGGCTGCTGCAGGCGGCGGAGGAGGGCAGCAGCGGCATTGGCAGCCAGGAGGTGGCGGAGCAGGAGCAGGTGGCGGAGCAGGAGGTGGCGGTGGAGGAGGAGGTGGCGGAGGAGGTGGCGGGGGCGGGGGCGGATGCGGGCGTGGATGCGGATTCGGCCGGGACGGGCGCGGCCGGGGCTGTGGGTGGTGGTGATGAGGAGGAGGACGACCCGCTACTGCCCACTGGAGAGACCGTGGGTGAGTGCTGCTGGGCTGAGACCTACTGCTACTGCTGTGCTGCGCTGTGCCCGCGCCACTGCACCTGCTCAGCAGCTGCCTCTCGCCATGCCAGTAGCCCGGAACAACGCACACAGCTCACGCCAACGTTTCCTTCGTGCTCCACAGCAGCAGTACTTGATTGGGTGCACGTGTGTGTGTGTGTCTTCCCATGTATGCACACGCGCGACCCGCAGACGCCTGGCTGGCCCGCATCACGGCAGAGGCGGAGGCGGAGGCGGCACTGGCCTTCCGGCGCATCCCCCACGACCGCAGCACAGGTGAGTGTGGGTGGGTGTGGGTGTGGGGTGGGTGCACGGTTGGTTAGGCACATGTGTGTGTTCGTGGACCCAGACATGAGGAGGGTCAGCGGATGGCAGGCGCAGACCCTCATCCGCCCACACCTCCACACAGCAGCCCCAACACGCCTGGACACACACCCTCACACACACGTGCACGTGTGCTCTCCTGGCACACCCACCCCGACATGCCCCGACCCGCCCACAGGTCTGGACCGCGTGATGGGTCTGCGCCGCTCCGCCGCCTAGCTAGTGCAGCCGCCGCAGCCGCCGCCGCGAGCAGCCGCTCAGGGGCCGCTCTGAGGCGGCAGCTCATCACTGCCAGCCCACCACTGATGAGACTGCCCGCACGGACCAACAGCACCGCCTGGCTGGCAGGTGGCGGGGGCGCCTGCTGCGAGCCCTGTGGCAAACAGTGTATATATGACGTGGCTGGGTTGCTTCGGTGAAAAGGTGGGGAGGTTGTGATGATTGCAGCGGCCGCAGCAAACAATACCGGTAATGAGGCCATGGAGGCAATCTTAAGTGCAGCTGCTGGCCGCTGGTGCAGTCAAGTTTTATTTTGTACAGGTTTTGTTGCGGCTGGCGCGAAGGGTTGTTGACGGGAGGCGGGCGCTAGCTGCTCCATACATCGCTGCTAGCTGCTGTCCTACCTATGGTCGTCTGGTCGCACAAGCGGTTAATAATAGGGGTGTTGTTTTGCCCGGCGTGCGCGTGTGCGTAGCTCGTATGCTTGGGGCGTGCACCTGTTGGCTGGGCATTACAGGATAGGTCGTGTTGCCGAGGGGTCGTGATCATGAGACTGGCTCGAACTAGGGCAGCGGTGCCGGCAGGCGGCAGGGCGGGGGGTTGCAGGGGCCGTGCACCGCACAGCACACTAGCAACGTGGCTAGCTACCAGCCGTCACAACCGCACTGCGCACGACAATAAGCAATCAGAGATAGACGACGTGGCATGCGCTACACGGCGTGCTGCGCGCTAGCGGCCGCCCCACTGCTGCGCTGCTGGTGCGGGGGGCCGGGTCAGCTGTGTGTGTGGAAGGGGATACGATGCCGGGCCCCTGTCCTTAAGACAGCCCATGTGGGGCGGTGAGATATTTCCACCAGCCGGCCTAGGCGCACAACACTTGCTAGTATTGGTCAAATACCGTTGGGCTAGCGCGGGGAACTAAAGAGTGCTACACCACCCGTTGCGGACTGACTGACATACCGGTGGCCTACATTGCTGCGCTGTCCGAACAGCGCAAGCCTCACTGTAACCATAATAACGCCCCCGTTCCACAAGTCCCGCCTGTCCCATTCCACATGGCAATCTCACAGTTTCATCCCCAGCGCAGGTATCACAGCGCGCCGTGGTGGTCAGGAGTACGCACGCGTCACCACCTCCCCACAGCCCACAGTCCCCGCACGCACGCCGGCATCCGAATAATTGCCCCCGGGATCACTTCCTCCATACGCACCCGTGTCAAGCACCCAGCCAGCTCCCAGCCGCCATCCATACACACACGGCTCGCGCACGCGCCTAGCCCGACTCCGCTGGCAGCAGCCCCCGCTGCGCGCGCCGCCCCGCCCTCCTCCCTCCCTGCCCGCCCCCGCCCCCGGCCCCGCCTCCTGCCGCCCCTCCCTCCGCCGCGTGCAGGTAGCCGCACCTGGGCGGCGCCACCTCCACCTCCTGCCCGTCCTCCCCCGCCCCCCGCACCCCCTCTGCGAACAGACCCGGCACCGGCTCCCGCCCGCCCGCCGCCGCCAGCCGCCACACCACGTCATCCAGCGCCGCCAGCAGCCGCCCCCAGCCGTACAACAGGTTGTCGTACTGTACGGCGCCCGCCTCCAACTCCTTGATGACGGACAGGGTGGGAAGAAGGTGGACCAGCGGGTTGCCACCGCCGGAGGCGGCAGCGGCGGCGGCGGCCTCGCCGGCTCCGTCAGCAGCCGCAGCAGCAGCCTCCTTGCTGGCACCCTCCTCCTCGTCCTGCCCTTCCTCCTCAGCAGCTTCCTCCCGCCCGCGCCGCCGCCGTCGCCCCCGCTTCTCGCCGCCACCCTGCAGCCGCCGCCGCGCCTGCTGCGGCCCACCGCTGCCGCCACCGTCCGGGCCCAGCAGTGCCTCCCAGCCCCCAGCCGTGGACTGGGGACTGCTGCTACTGCCACTGCCGCTGCTACTGCCACTGCTACTGCCACTGCTACTGCCGCTGGCGCCCGCCGCTGCAGCAGGCGCGGCGTGCGATGCTGCTGAGGAGCGGCGCAGTGTGAAGTCAGCCAGGGAGGGCGCCCAGCCCAGGCCGTAGGTGGTGGTGCGGGTGCTCAGTGCCGGGTCGGACTGCACAGCCATGGAGGGGGGGGGGGGCAGCCGATCATGGAGAACGGAGTGGTGAAAAGGGGGGCAGCACGTGGCGGCACTAGTGGGGTTCGGTGGGGGTCACATTCATGAGTATTGGAGGGCGGTGGCGTTGGTCAGTGGCGGCAGATGGGAACACTCAGAGGTGGGGGGGGGCGTGTTCAGGCCGAGTCTGAGTCCGATATGTGTGCGAGGCAGCAGTCCCCGTACACCCACCTCCTCCCTCCCTCCCCTCCCTCCCTGCCTCACCTCCAGCACCAGCACCACATCCATCTGCGCCAGCACCGCCTCGGCCAGCGCCAGGTAGGGCGGAGGCGAGGGCGAGGAGGAGGAGGAGGCGGTCGCAGAGGCGGAGGAGGTCGTGCCCTCACCGCCGGCCCCGTCTGCTGCGCCTGCCGCGCCTGGCTCGGGCTGCCCTGCTCCCCCTGCTGCTCCCCCTGCTCCTCCTCCCGCCTGCCCCCCAATGGCCCCGTAGGGCAGGCTGAACACGCCCTCCCCGCCCAGGCTGCGGACCAGGTAATTGTCCATGAGGGGCGGGGCGAAGTAGCGCCTGGGAGCGAGAGGAGGGGGCGTTGCGTTGGCATCAGAAGTCCGGAAGCGACACAGCGGCATGTCTGATTGCTCTCCCAGCCATCCTCCCCCTCCTCCTTCCCCCACCCATCTCCTCCTGCCTGTCTCCTCCCCTCAGGCGCTCACCACCAGTCGGTGGCGTTGCGGCCGGGCGCGAAGGCGTCCAGCACCCCCCGCCGCACGTAGCTGCGCAGGTAGGTGTCGGCGATGAAGGACAGGTGGCTGCGCAGCCGCTGGGCGGGGTCGCTGTGCAGGGTGGGAGCGGGGAGAGAGTGGAGGGGTGCGGGGTGCGGGGTCGAGGGGTGGAGTCAGGCGTGGGGCTTCCAGGGGGATGGGCAGGAGGCGGGTGGTGGGCGGCACGTTGCGGCCGGCTGGTGCTTGTGCTCCCAACCACCCAGTGCCCCTGGGGTGTTCAATTGGGTCCACGCGCCCTTGCTCGCGACCACGAGTCCTAATTTGTTCCTGATCCTTGGGTGCCATGCGGGATTGCAGTCCCCACAAAGCGACACACACTCCGGCTCACCGCAGCGCAATGGCGTACGCGAACCTCCTGCACAGGTGTGTGCCCCGCACCACGGCACTGTAGGGCCGCCGGGACACACCGCCCGAGGGCGAGGAGGAGGCGGAGGCGTTGACGCCGCCGGCCGCCGCCGCCGCCACGTCCGCCTCCGCCGCTGCCGCCGCCGCCGCCTCCGGGCCCACCACCGCCGGCCCCTCCCGCCCCGCCGCGCTCAGGTGCAGCACGTAGGAGGCGTAGGCGGCGGCGGCGCGGCCCGAGCCCTCCGCGCCACTGCTACTGCTACTGCCACTACCACTGCTACTGCTACTGCCGGCCGACGCAGGTGCGGCCCAGCGGTCTGTGATGGACTTGCTCCCCAGCACCTCGTCATTGTACACCGTGTACTGTGTGTGTCGGGGGTTGCAAGGATTGGTACAGAGAAGTGTAGCGAAGTAGACAGCAGGTGTGGTGTTGCGCGTACCGATGACCGACGGCGTCCGGGGGGTTGCAGGGATGTTTGGAAAAGCGGTACAGGATGGGGGGGGGAGGGAGGGGTGTTTAACGGGTTGGGGGAGTACAGAGGCGTGTGGTGCGGCTGGGGTTCAGATAGGCGGCAGGGAGTCCACGGAACAGGCACTGCTGTTACGTAAGCCGCCCCCTCCCCCGCGCGGCCTCCCAGACACGCCCCCTTCCCCCCTCCCACCTCGTTGGCGAAGAAGTCCAGCCCCATCTTCTTGAGCAGGCTGAGGCGCTGGGGGCAGGTGCGGGCCTTGTTGGCAGAGCGGGGGTAGCCGTACATCAGGAAGGCGCTAGAGGGGGTGTAGATGGGCGGGGAGAAAAGGCAGGGAGGGCGGGCGTCATCCTACATGCATAAGATGGAGTTATGGCCCGACCTCAACGGCAAGACAACACAACTATAACTGGGACGCACTCGGGACACCGCCTCGTGTTCCGCCGCCACTCCGCGGTCTGCAACCGTCTGCAACCGCATGTGCCCGGCACACGCACACACACACACACACACACACACACACACACACACACACACACACACACACACACACACACACACACACACACACACACACACGCACACGCACACACACATACACGCCCCCACCCCGCCCCCCGGGTCCCCCCCCCCTCCCCCTTACAGCGGGTGCGCGGTGCGCGGCACGGCGGTCGTCGCCACGTGGGCCCAGTGGTGGGAGGCGTTGAGCCAGCGGGGCTGGTCGTCGAACTCGCGCATGAGGCAGGTGCGGCCCATGCCGAAGTCCAGCGCCTGGCAGCCGGCAGCCTCTGGGGGGAGGGGGGGGAATGGGCGGCGGAATTAGGGGGGGGTCAATGCACACACGGCAATGCAGCCTCCACCCCCTTGTGCGTCTGCCGCTATGCCCGCTGACCTCTCCCACATGCTTTCCTTCTAACTCATACTGCCGTGCCAGCGCCGCCCCGCCTCGCCCTGCCGCCCCCCCTCACCCGCCAGCTTGCACATGCTGGTCCCCGCCGCCTTGCTGACGTGCAGGAACTCCAGCGCGCGGCGGGCGGACATGCCGGCGGCGTGCAGCGCGAACAGCTGCTGCAGCACATCCAGCACCAGCACCCGCGCCTTGAGCACCCACACCGCCCCCGCCGGTGCCGGCAGCAGGTGCAGCAGCCACAGCTGAGCCACACGCGCCACCGCCGCACGCCGCAGCAGCGGGTAGCTGTGCGCGGGGCCGCTGTAGCTGCTAGCGCTACTGCTGCTGCTGCCGCTGCTGCTGCTGCTGCTACTGCTGCTACTGCCGCCGCCCTTGATCATGTCCAGGATGGGGCCGGAGGCGTCGGGCGGCATCCCCAGCAGTGACCGCACTCCCGCCTGCAGGAGGGCACATCAGGCATGTGAGACACACAGGCGGCACAAACACACCGGTACGCCCGCCCCCGAACATCCATGCATCAGCCGCACCTCATACACAGGCGAATACACGCATCCCAACACACACACATACACCCATGCCCACCCACACCCTCACCTGTATGCCTCGCAGTGCCGCCAGCACCTCCGCCCCCGAGGCCCCCGCCCCTCCCTCCCCTCCCTCGCCCTCCTCCCCCTCCTCCCTCCCCCCTGCCGCCGGCGGCAGCTCCGCCAGCAGCGCCTCCGCCAGCGGCCGCGCGCGCGGCTCCGTCAGCTCGTGCGCCCGCTGCAGACCCAGCGACCCACGGGCCCGAGGCAGCCGCGCCACCGCCTCCAGCGCCCGCAGCGCCGCACGCAGCTCGCCCGGGTTCAGGCCGCCGCGGATGGCGTCACGGCCGTGGCCGGCGCCCGCGGTGCTGCTGGGGCCGGCGGCGCCAGCCGCTGCTGGGACGGACTGGCGGGCTGCGTCACCGCTGGAGGCGGCGGCGGGGTGCTCGCCAAAGTCCTCGCCCAGTCGCCAGTTGCCCCCGCGCGCGTCCGGCACCAGCAGCGGCAGCAGCGGCGCCAGCAGGCGGTCCACGGAGGGAAGGCCGTCGTCGGCACCGCCCGATCCGCTAGCGCTGCTGGTGGTGGTGCTCGCCAGGGCACGATGCAGTGAGCAGGGACCCGACAGCGCTATGAGCGCAGCAAGCAGCGCCAGCGCAGGCTTGAAAGCCGAGAATTGGGGCACGGCAGTTGCCCCACGCTGATGCCCGAACATCCAGACAATTCGTAATTTTATAGCAGGCTCAACGTCATCCTAGCCGGGGACCGCACTATGGCCGTGCTCACGCAGCTGGTTCCATTACGGTCTTTCACACCCTACAGCCTTAGCTAGTAAGCAAGTTTGACGCCAATACTGAGCCACAGGGCGAATGCACACATCATGCATATCACCGCGATGTCTCAAACACCAGCGAATGGAAAATCACGGTCCAATCTCATTCACTTGTGTGTCCTTGGCTGTGTGAAATAAACAATATGCCTCACTTGACGTCGAACTAGCTGAAACTGTAACGTGTAGCAAATGCCCTGCACACGATAGACCGGGTGCCACCCTCGAGACAGCAAACCAGAAGGGCTTGTGCGTAATTGAGCAGGCAGGTGTTTGTAGTTATCGGCTGCTAGAGCCGTAGCGTGCTGTCATCGGGCGGGGGTTGACTGCCACGGTTGGCCTGTCTCGGCACCGCTGAGCCGCTGTGGACAAACTTTCCTGCAAAAGCTTGCACGCATAACGCAGTGGGCAAGAGCGAAAAGGCCGCGCGGGCGTTAGACCCCGCTCGGCTCTCGGCGTTTCGGGCGGACGACGCCTTTTCCTTTGCCGTTCACCGAACATCCCGCGGCTTGCTGTTTGGACAGGATGGCCCCTCGTCGCCTGCTTTTTTGCCTGGACGAGAGCCCTCAGAGTATCCGTGGACTTGAATGGACTCTGTTACATCTTAAAAGACCAAGCGATGAGCTGCACCTGGTCACGGTGTTGCCGCCGTTAGGTGAGGATACATGCAGGCTGACGGGGGCATGCGCGGACGTTGCATGCGGCGAGGGAGCTCGGCATGCCGAGGGCAGTAATCGGAAGCTGACCCCACGCTTTTCGCCTCGCGCCCGACAGCATACAACGTCTACCCTGTCGCACCCGTGGCCACTGGGGCTGCGGTAGCGGCTGTGACGCACCAATGGGACGCCCAGCGGCGGGCGGAAGAGCACAGCGCCGCAGGTGGGTGGATGGGTCGGGCAGCGGGCGCGGCCCGAGCAGTGGGCAGCCTCCTCCTCCTCCTCCTCCGGGGCCGTGCCATGCAGCTACGTGGGGCTGCAGTGGCGGGCTTGGCGCCGCAGGGGCTGGCGGGAGGCAGCGCTTGTAGTGAGCATGCAGGTGGAAGGCAAGAAGGGGGTGGGCAGCAGAGGGCAGTTGTCATGACCTGGCACCCGGTGTCCGCGCCCGCAGAGGTGCTCAAAGCGGCGGTGGACCTGGTGTGCACGCAACACAACAAGGTGCGGGGCGGGGCGGGGTAGTAGTGGGGTGCGGGGCGGAGGTGGGCGGGGGGCGTATGGTATGTGGCCGGGGGGCTGTCCAGGTGTGGGCCGGAAGGTTCCAGGCAGGCGTGCCGCGACAAGCCGGCTGCAGGGGAGCGCTTACAGGGGCCGGCGGAAGCATGTGTGTATCTTGTTAGCGTGCGTGTGTGTGTGCGTGTGTGTGTGTGTGTGTATTTGTGTGTATTTGTGTGTATTTGTGTGTATATGAATGTGCCCGCCACCCGCCACTGCACAGGTGCCCCGGGACCTGGTGCACACCAAAGCGCTGCCGGCGGCGGGCGGCGCGTCAGGTGGGTCGGCCACGTGAAGGTGGCACCCAGGCAGTGTACGCTGCCTCTCGACACCCGGCCGTCAGAGCTGTGCACAGCACCTCAGCCCCAGGACTCCGCAACCACTCCCTGTATCTTTGCTGCTGTTTCCCCCAATGATTCCCAATCACAACCTCGCAGGCGTTGCTGAGAGCCTGGTGGAGTACGCCCGCGCGCAGTCCATTGACCTGGCGGTGGTGGGCTGCCGCGGCATGGGCGCACTGCAGCGGTGAGCAGCCAGGGGGGGGCGGGGCGGGGGAGGGATAGGGGAAGGGGGCTGGCTTCACCACTCCAAGATTAGAAAGTTGAGACGCCCAGACGCAGCCCGCGATCAGCCGAATAGCTGTTACGCTCCATGCTCGGCGGGGGTGGGGTAATGCTCGGGCCGAACGAAATTTGTCAAGGGATGGAGCAGGGGCGGGCACCAGCTGAGCGGATGGTGGCATGCTGGGGACGGGATGCTGCCGGTGGTAATGCCGCTGTTGCACCGCATCTGCCTCCGCACCCCACACCTCCGTCACCCATGCCGCCACCCCCTGCTGACGCCCGTCGGTTGACATCCCATACCCCGAGTCCTCCCCCCTTCGCTTTGGTTCAGCTTGGGCTGGTATTTACGACCCACCCACCCATCACAACTTCCCCCGCCTTCTCCCCCTGCCCCCCCCCCTCCCACAGCTCCCTGATGTCGTTCATCGGCCTGGGCAGCGTGTCGGACTACTGCTGCCACCACATGCCCTGCCCCACCCTGGTGGTGCGCGGCGACGACGCCGTGTTGGGCCGCGGCCTCATGGCGGCGGACGAGGCGCACCCGCCGCAGACCGCGCAGCCCAAGCGCGTCATGGTGCGGGCAGGGGAGGAGGGGGCAGGGGGAGGAAGAGGGGAAGTGACGGGGGATGATGGGGCCGGCCCTGGTATGCAGGGCATGCGGAGGCGCGGCTTGGCCGGTGGCGGCTGGCGGCCGGGTCGGGCAGGGCGGCAGGTTCCGTAGCGCGTAGCAGGTGCGTTTGGTCACTCTCCCCAGCCGGCCCGGCCGCTCCCACCGGAGACATGCTGGCTAGCACTGTGTCGCCTGCCTCCCACTCCTCCTCCCGCCCCCCTCCTCCTCCTCCCCCACTCCCCCCACCAGGTGTGCTGCGACGACTCGCCGCACGCGCACGCCGCACTGCTGTGGGCGCTGGACCACGTGCTGCTGCCGCACGACCACCTGGTGCTGGCGGTGGTGGGAAACCCCGTGCCCTTCCCGGTGAGGCGGCGGGGGGCGGGGGGTTGTAGATACCAGCCCAAGCTGAACGAAAGCAAACGGAGCTAGCGAAGCGAAGGCAGAGGCGACAGGTGCAAAGCAGTGATACTTGACGAGCTGGGGGTTGAGGAGGGGAGGGAGAAGGGACTGGAGGATGGGGCGGGAGAGCAGGGGGTGAAAGGGGGATAAGAAGGGGGTAAGAAGTGGAGGTGGGGTTGGGGACAAAGAGCAGTGAAAAGGGCGGCTTTCGGCTTGGGGGACTCCAAGCAGCCTTGCAGACTGGCAACGTGTTTGGCACGCGTGTCTAACACGGGCGCGAGCTACGCGCAGTCTAATGCTGCCACCTGCCTGACTCTGAGCGCATCTCATCGGCCCAATCCCCTCGCAAACCCACGCCCACCTCACCCCACGCCCTCTCTTCTCCCTGTGCTCCGCTCGTTTTAGCTTGGTTTGGTTTAGTTTGGGCTGGTAATTACCACCCCCCCATGCCTCCTGCCCACCCCCCAGGTCCTGGACGAGCCCGCCACGGTGGCGGCCATGCAGAGCGCGCAGTACCGGGACGAGGCGGCGGCGGCGGTGGCGGCCGCGCGCGACGTGGCGGAGCGCTGCGCGGCGGCGGCGCAGCGGCGGGGCGTGGGCAAGACCAAGATCACCATTGCGGCGCTGCCGCCCGGCGGCTCGGCGGCGGACACGGGGGCGACGCTGTGCAAGCACGGCAAGGTGAGCGGACAAGGGCGGGGCGCGGGATGCATTGGCAGGAGCGCGTAGTAGAAACTTGGTTGCGGCGTTGGCGTTGAAGAAGCAGATGCCGAGCCCTGGGCAGGACGGAGGGGCTATCGCAGGTGGGTCGTTCTTACTGTATGGGGCCGTGCCACATCTCTACCTCCCGCCGCCCCTCCCCTCCCCCCAGGCCGAGGGTGTGGACCTGCTGGTGGTGGGCAGCCGTGGCATGGGCGCCGTGGCCCGCTCGCTGCTGGGTCTGGTGGGCATGGGCAGCGTCAGCGACCACCTGGCGCACCACAGCAGCAGCCCGCTGCTGGTGGTGCAGGGCGTGGCGGGGCACGGCGGCGACGGGCTGTCCGACCCCGACCTCACGCCGGGCGGCCCGGGCGGCACGGTGCAGAGCATGAGCTCCACGCTGCGCCCCATCACGGAGGGCGACGGCAGCGAGGCCAGCAGCATGCAGTGAGGCCGGCAGTGAGGCGGGGGCAGTGAGGCGGGCAGTGAGGCGGTGGCTTTGCATAGAAGCCGGCTACGGGGTAGCCGTCCATGCAAGACGGGGAGGAGAGGGGTCTGGAGGCGGTGGAGAGCCTGAGCCCTGAGTCGCCTCTTCGCGGGAGGAGGAGGAGGAGGAGCAGGAGGAGGAGGAGGAGGAGGAGGCACCCGCGAGGCGACCGGCGAGAAGCAAGGATGCGGGCCGGCGAGCCGGGGGACGGGTCACCTGCGGCTTCCTGGCGCGGCGTGATCATGTGACCAGCAGCGGAAGGAGGCGCTGGCGGGCCTCAGCCGTGAGCTATCACGCGGAGGTTGTTCCGTCCGGACCCGACGCACGTTTTGGGGGCGGCCCTGCAGCTGTGGTGCCGGCAGCAGTGCCAGACGGGCGGCTGCTCGGTCGCCGGGGTGGTGGCCGCGGCCCGTCCCTGCATGGTGCGCACCCATGGCTGGGTCGCAGCAGCGGCGACAGCATATGCGCGGACCCTGGCGCCTGCGTGCCGGGTGCTTTCTGTTGTTGGTTGGGTAATAGGGTGTTGAGCTCTCGACTTGCGGTTGACTTTCGGGTCTTGTGGGACGCTTGTTGGCTGTGCGGCAGACGCACAGGGTGTCAGTGTCACGTCCTCGGGGACATGTGTGTTTGCATGAAACATGGCTGCATGGGCGGGAAGGGCGCAACCCGCGACTGGGGCGTATGGTTTACGGCGCCTGTTCTGCGGCATGAATAACTCGTGTTGGACTCGTGTGGCGGAATAGAATTGGGAAGCGACCAGCCGGACTAGATGGCGGGGGTGCTACTGGTGTGTCGCTTGAGCACTGCAGGGGCTGTGGTGTGTTTGGTTGGGTCGGGAGGCGACGGGCGAGTGAGGCCATTCGGATTGATGGCGGTAGCACACACCTCCCGGCACACACCCCGGTACACCTCCTGGGCCACCTCCCGAGCGCTCACTTGGGTGCGTGGCAGGGGCAGATGCACAACTGATGGGTGGGGGCCGGTGCGTTGGCGGTGCGCTGGCGTTGTGGGGCCCGGCGCATGCACCTGCGGTGCTTCAGGACGAGGCCAGGCGGCGGCCAGGCCGCACGGTGGCACAGCGCGTGTGCGTGTGTGTGCATGTTTGTTGTTGAGGTCATTGATGGCGCACACCCGCTACGAGGCGGGCATTACAAGATTGGACACAGTACGACGGGAGTCAGCTAGGGTGCTTTGGGGAACGTTTTAGTACGTGCCTTTGCCGTACTGTTGGACTGTTGACAGAACAGGATTTGATATACCAATATGTAAACGGACGTTACTATGCCTGGATATTGCACTTGAGGCGAGGCGACCGCGATGACCAGCCACTGGGGCAGGCGGGTTGCAAGACGCCGCATGCTCGAGGGCTCAGCATGCAGTCAGCATGCACCAGGGCGCCATGTGGAAATGGGTAGCATAGCACCGCAATACAATTCTTGCGCTTCAGTTTACAGCAGAAAACTTTCAAGTCCGTGTTATCTGTGAAACTCTTAACATCCACGGCGAGTTGAGCTTGAAGTTGAAGGTTGCCAGCCATACTGCTGGTCTGCATTGTACATCGACTCAAATGTTTGGCTTGCAAGCTCTGCTGAATTGAAGTATTGGTGGTGAATGGCCCTGTAAATGGCTAGCACCTGTGATACGCCTGTTCTTCACCGCTCACCGCAGCTTTAATGCTTCCAGTGTCAGCAGCATGTAATGCGCTATTTCTGCATCGGACTGGGCTCACGAGCAAGGTGCGGGGGCGCGAAACTTTCTTGTTTCTCCTGTATGTCCAGGGCAATTGATCTCTTTGGAATGGCACTGTGTATCAAAGCTGAGTCATATTATCGCCCCTGCTTTCTGTTGGGACTTGAGCCCCCGCACCACACATCCGCAATGCCAGTTTGTGGTGCGGGTCTTGGTGCGCCCAGGCAGGCGCCCCTGTGAGGCCCCAGATCACTAGCTTATTGCTGTGTGCTCTTGGTTACAGTAGTATGTTCGCGGCATGAGGACGCCACCAGAGAGCCAACCGGCTGCCCCTTGTTGCCTGCAGGCGCAGAACACCTCGTGCGCGGTCGGGTCAGCCGGGCTTGCCTCCAACGCGGCCTCCTCCGCCTACTGCACCGTCTGCGGCTGCTACCAGTGGCAGTGCTGCCATCGCCAGCTCCTTTGCGCGGCGGCGCTCAGGGCGCGGCGCGCGCCGTGCCCCGCCGCAGGCGCAGCGGCGGCGCCGCGCCCGCCCCATGCCGCAGCCCCGGGCGGCGGCGACGATGACCCCCGGCGCGGCGCCGCGGCCGTGGCCACGAGTGCCAGCAGTGGTCCATCTGCCGCCGCTGCAAGCCGAGGCAGCGGCACTCGCGCGCCGCAGCCAGCCCGCTGCTTTCTGCAGTCGCCGTCAGCGCGTGGCAGCGGCAGCTGCAGCGGCGGCGGCGGCGTAGCGCTAGTCGACCTCAGCACCGCGCCCGCGCCGCCGCCGCCGCCGCCTCCGTCGCGCCCGGCTGCAGATGGCGGCGCACTAGGTGATCAGGGCGCCGGTCAGTCGGCGCCGCTGCTGTCTGACCTGTACGGTTTCGGGGCTGCAGACTCGGTGCTGGCGGGTGCGGGCTGCTTGGAGGCGGACCAGGCGGCGGTGCGCTGCGGTGTGTGGCGGGACCCGGACTGTGGCCACATGCAAGAGGCTGCGGATAGCGGGCTGCTGGCGACCGCAGAGGAGGAGCAGGAGGTGTGGATGGGTTCGCGGGATGACTCCCGCGCCGCTGTCGATCCCCCGGGCTGCCTGCAACAGCAGCAATGCGGGAGCAGCAGTAGTAGCAGCAGCAGCAACAGCAGCAGCAGCAGCAATAGGAGCAGCTATGGAAGTAGCAGTCCGGGATACGCCTTCCGCGCGGCGCTGCGCTCCGTCACGTGCCTGGACGAGCTGGAGCAGCTGCTGCAGCTACAGCCTCCTGTGGCAGCAGCAGCCGGCAGTAGCAGTGGCAGTGGCAATAGCACCACCCCGGCACCGGAGCAGACGCCGCAGGAGTTCCTGCAAGCCCTCAGTGTGGGCTCGCTGACGGCGGTGTTCAGTGCGCTGCCGCGGCTGCGAGAGGCCAGTGGCTGTGGCGGTGGCGGCGCAGGGCGGCGGCGGCTGAGGCGGCTGGTGGTAGAGGACCTGCGGCCGGCGGTGCTGGCGGCGGTGCGGCGGCGGCGGCTCGATGGCGCCGGCGCTGCCATCATGGCGGGTGCGCTGGCGGCGCTGGGGCGTGATGTCGTTTTGGAAGGTGGCGGCGGCAGCGCTGCAGGTGGTGGCGGCGGCGGCGCGGCAGCAGGTGGCGGCGCGCTGGCGGGTCTGGAGCTTGTGGATGCGCTGGCGGAGGCGGGGCTGGCGGCGTGCGGGGCGCCGCTGCAGCTGCAGGCACAACGGTCCAGGGGCCAGGGGTGGGAGCCCGGGGGGCGAGCCGGCGCCGCTGCCACCGCGGACGGGTCCAGAGCCGCCGGCGGCCACACGGCCCGCTCCTACTCCACTCTGCTGTGGGCTCTGGCTCGCCTGGGCCACGTGCCTGATGAGCGCTGGCTGGCGGCCTACGTGGCGGCCAGCGCGCCCTGGCTGAGGCGCCAGGCGGCGGCGGAGGCGGCCAGGGCGGCGGCGACAGCGGCGGCGGACAGGGCGCGCGCCGCCGCAGCCGAGGCGGCGGCAGCGGCCGCAGCGCAAGCAGAGGTGCAGGCGCAGGGTGGCACTGACGCGGACGCGGGAGCTGTGGCGGCGGCGGCGGCGGCGGCGGCTGAGGCGACGGCGGCCCAGGCGGCGGTGGCGGCGGCGGGCGGCGCTGCGGACTGGTTCCCTGCCCGCGACTCCTCGGCGGTGGTGTGGGCGCTGGCGGCGCTGGGCTACCGGCCCGCCGAGTCCTGGCTGGCGGCACTGCTTGAGGCGTGGGCGCCGCTGGAGGCAGGGGCGGAGGCGGGGGTGGAGCAGGAGCAGGAAGAGCAGGCGGCAGAGCTTGGGGAGGCGGAGGAGGTGGGAGAGGTGGGGCCGCAGGGGCGCGGCGCGGCGGTGCAGGGCGTACGGCGATACGGCGGCGGGCTGCTGAACGGCCACTCGCTGTCACTGGTACTGTGGGCGCTGTGGCGGCTGGGCGTGGCGGCGCCGCCGGCCTGGCTGGACGCCGTGCTGGACCGCTGCGTAGGCGGCGCCGCCGGGCCCATGGCGGGCGCCCGCGGCGCCGCCGGCAGCCGCCCTGGCGGCCCGTTCCCCGGCGCCAGCTGTCAGAGCCTGGGCCTCATCGCGTACAGCCTGGCCCAGATGCGGCACACGCCGCGGCCGCACGTGCGGCGGGCGCTGCTGGCGGCGGCGGCGGCTCCGGGTCTGCTGGCGGCGGGCAGCGCGCAGGACCTGGTGCTGCTGCTGGTGGGCGTGGCGCACTGGGTGCCGGCCAGGGGCTGGGCAGCGGCGGCAGGCGCAGGCTCGGGCAGCAGCGGGGGTGTCAGCAGTCAGCTGCTGCCGCTGCCGCTGCGGCCGGTGCCGGGGCAGCCGTCAGCGCCCTCAGCTACGCCACAGTCACCGCCTGCCGCGGACGACAGCGACGCGGATGGCGACGGCCCATGGGATGCTCACTATGCAGCTGGCCACCCGTCCATCCCGGCCATCGATTCTGACTCTAGCGCAAACCGTAAGTCTGCATCCCAGCAGCAGCAACCGCAGCGGCAGCAGCAGCAGCAGCAGCAGCAGCAGCGGCCTGTGCCAGCGGCCTGGCTGCGGCAGCTGTGTACCGAGCTGGGACGGCGCCTGCCCGCGCCCGGCTCCCACAGCACCCACGGCCCCCACGGCCTCAGCAGTCGCGGCTCGGGTCTCACGGGTCAGGCGCTGGTGCTGTCCCTCAGCGCGCTGGCACACCTGGGCTTCAGTCCGGGGGCGGTCTGGCTGGCAGCGCACGAGGCGGCGCTGAGGCCGCTGCTGGCGGCGGGCGCACTGGGGCTGGGCGGCGGAGGTGGAGGCGGAGGCGGGGCGGGAGGAGGGGCGGGCCGGGCGGCGGCGCGGCTGGCTGCGGCGTGGGCGCGGCTGCGGCACCGGCCCGGCCGCAACTCGGTGGACCGAGTGATGAGGGCGCTGGTGGCGGCGGCGGCGGCGGACGGGGCGCGCGGCGCGTACGGCGGGGCTGCCGCTGCTGCTGGTGCGGGCGGTGCTGCTGGCGCAGCGGGCGAGCGACTGCCTGCACGGCTGTTTGCGGAGGGGCTGTACGGCCTGGCACTGCTGGTGGCGGCGAGGCGGCAGGAGCAGGAGCAGGAGCAGCATGGGGAGCAGGAACACGAGCAGCACCACGGCAGCAGTGGCGACACTGAGGCGGCGACCGCGGCCGCGGCCCATCCGGGTGCGCCTCCTGCTGCTGCCCGGCAGGCCCCGGCCCTGCAGTCGCCGCTGCTGGCGGCCGTGCACGTGCGCGCCCTGCTGGCGGCCTCCCGCTGCCGCCTGCCGCACAGCTACCTGGACCAGTGCCTGCTGCACCTGCGCGCCTGGGCCGCGCTGCGACTGGCGCCGCCGCACAGCTGGACCGCGGCCCTGGCGGCGGCGCTGGCGGGCGACGGCGGCGCCAAGCTGGCGGCGGCGCCGCCGGGTCAGGTGGTGGAGCTGCTGAGCCTGCTGGCGTGGCCGGGCTGGGCGCAGCTGCGGCAGCAGCCGGAGGGGCCGCACGCCGTGGCGGCGGCGGAGGCGGCGAGTGGCGGCGCTGCTGCCGGCGGCGCTCAGGCCGCAGGGCCGACCTCGCTGCAGCGCGTGGCAGTAGCCAGTCGCGGTGGCAGGAGCAGCAGCAGTAGCAGCAGCGCTAGCAATGGCAGTAGCGGTGGCACTGGGCTGCGCGCCAGCTCGGCTCTGGTGGCGGCGGCGGCGCAGCGGCTGGGTCCGGAGCTGAGCCAGCTGTCACTGGGCCAGCTGTCAGACCTGGCGGCGGCACTGGCGGCGCTGGGCGTGCGGCCGGGCCGGGCCTGGCTGCGGCGGCTGCTGGCGGCGGCGCACAGCCGCGTCGGGTCGGCTCGGCCGCGGCCGCCGGCGCTGCAGTCTCTGCAGGGGCCGGGCGAGGCGTGGGGCGAGGCAGGCCCAGTGGCGGAGCGGCTGGCTCGGGACTTGTGTGTGCTGGCGGCGGCGGTGGGGGACCCCGAGCTGCGGCTGGCGGCGGCGCAGCTGGCGGCGGGGGTGGCGGCTGGTGGCAGAGCTGTTGCATGTGGCTCTCAGCCGCAGCCGCACACAGGCATGGGCGCCGGGGCCGGCGGCCTGCGCCCTCCCGAGCTGCTGCGGGTGCTCCAGGCGCCCACGGGGGCGTCGCCGTGGGCCGTGGCGGAGGTGGAGCTGGACCCGAGGCAGGAGCGGGAGCGGCAGCAGCAACCGCGGGCGGCGGTGGTGACTGCAGCCGCCGCGGCGGGGCCGTGTGCTGGCGGCAGCTGAGGAGGCGCGGCTGCTGCTGCAGTGGTGCGCACACTTGCTAGCGGAGTGAGTCTCCCGTGCGCCGTGCTGTGTGCTGCGTCTTGGTGTGTGGCAGGATGGATGTGCTGTTGGTGCTGTTGGTGTGGGCGTTGATGTGTTGATGATCGCGCCACATCGGTATTCAATGTGCATGGAGACTCAACCATGGTATTTAATGTCCTTATGCTTACTTACGATGCGCTTTTTGTAGGGTTCGTGTTGTGGTGTGTACGCTGCAGGAAGACAGTGAGGAGTGTTCGCTGGTAACGCGGGGACCTCGGCGTATGTTTTGCAATGTAGCCGAGAGCACATTTCGCCTAGAGCTGTGTAGGAGGCTTGGAGCAAGGAGGTGAGGCGAGATCAGTGAGTTGCCGCACACGCGAAGGAACAAGGTAGCTAGAGTGAAAGGAACAAGGTAGAGTAGCAAGCTCGAGACACAGAATTTACAGGACACAGGCAGACTGCAGACATACAGAGAGGTATGAGGGCCGTGCTGCTGCTGGTGCGGGGGCATGCACATGGGGGGCTGGTCGGCTGACATGTATCTTGTTGCTCCCCAGCCCCGTGTCCCTCCCTCCCTACCTCCCCACGGCCCGCAACACGTCATCGGGCACCGCCGCCACACGCCTCTTGCCCTTCACATCAGCCTGCAACCAGCGAATCACCCGCACATCAACACACACGTCTGCAGGCAACAATGCCCCCGACACACCACCACCGCACCAGGCAGCAGCGACCAAAACGTAACAGCCCCCGCCTCTCCTCGCCAGCCGCTCACAGCCGAAACTCTGCTTCTTTCTTAATCAGCCACAAACATCAGCCACAAACAATGCCTCGGAAACAACACCTCGGAAAATTCCTCCCATCTAGTGCGCGGCCACAGCTCCCCTACCGAACGTCGCAGCACCTATCCTCACCATCAGCAACGCTTCCTCACCTCCGGTTGTGTTGTTGGCGTGTTGCACCGCATTCGGCCTGCCCGCCACAATTGTCGTACACATTCGGGCCCCTCTTCTGCTTTGCTTCGCCTTGTTCTTGCCCCTGCTTGTCACACCGTCGCCCGGCCATTGTTTTGCTGCACGCCGTTGCATTACGCTAGTGCTCGTCTACACAGCTCATCCGTGGACGTCGGTCGACTGCCTGCAGGTGCGCATCGGCTATGCTATCCGCGCGGTGTGGCGTCGCATTGAGTCTGTGTGGTGCTATCGCCTTGGCCGGGCGCCCGGAGCGTGAGGAATGCGCGTCAGCAAAACATCGACACAACCTGCCAGCTACCGTCGGTACAGTAACAGCGCGCGAACGACGCACCAATGCCTTGTCCCTTCTTGCTACGCATTTATGTGGGCACGGGTGGGAGCCACACACATCGGGACTACGCTTTCCTGCCCCTTGCCATGTTCCATCACGAGGCAGCAGCGACCAGTGGCTGCCGCTACCAGCCGCGCCGGCCGCGCACACCCCACACCGCCGCCGCCGCCAACAGCGCCGCCGCCCCCGCCGCCGCCGCCGCCGCCAGCCCCAGCAGCGCCCCCGCCACCACCAGACCAGGCGTCCGCAGTCCGTACCAGGACTGCCTGGCCAGCCGCACCGCCTTGGCGCCGCCCCAGCCGTACGGGCCAGTGTACCGCGCCGCCACGTCCAGCCGCAGCCGGCAGCCGGCGGGCAGCGGCTGCGGCTGCCGTACCACGCCGTACATCTTGAGGGCGTCGGGCCTGTGGCGAAGGGGTGTGTGTGTGTGTGTGTGTGTGTGTGTGTGTGTGTGTGTGTGTGTGCGTTTGCAGGTGCGTGTGATGCACATGAAGGAGGGCTGCATTGGAAGCAGGCGCGTGAATGCCATATAAACATCTTACGCGGGCGGCGGTAGGCCGCTTCGTCGGGATATGGGGTTGCCACACGCACTAGGTGCAATGCCGTGTCCTTGCCGCGGCGACACCTCAAACGTATGTCCCGCGCATATCGATTGCCCCTCCATCCCCTCCAGCCCCCCAGCCCGGCTCCAGGTAGGCCCCCCCTCCAGCCGCTCCAGGCCCCCACCTGACACTGGGCCTCAGCCACACCTCCAGTGCCGGATCCTGCCCCACACCCCCATGCAGCAGCGGGCCCCCAAGCCGCCGCCACCCGCCGCCACTGCCGCCGCCACCACCACTGCTGCCGCTGTAGCTGCTTCCTGGCTCGGGCGGCAGTGGATTGAAGTTTGTGGTGTTGTAGGGGTGGCCGTACAGCCAGCGCCGCTCCAGACCCCACACCACATCACCCGTGTGCAGCGGCACCGCCCGCAGCTGCGGCTGCTTCTGCGTGCCCTGCTGGCCGCCAGCGACACTGCTGCTGCTACTGCCGCTGCTACTGCCACTGCTGCTGCTGCTGCTGCTGCTGCTGCTGCTGCTGCTGCTGCCGATACTGCCACAGGTGGCTGTGTCGGCGTACAGGGTGAAGGAGTCGTTGAAGAGGGAGGCGGCCCGCAGCCCGCAGGGGTTGACCAGCCCCCCCGCGGGCAGTGAGGCGGTGGCGGCTCCACCCAGGTAGAGCTGGGGCTCACACCTGTGTACACACGTGTATGTGTGTGTGTGTGTGCGTGTGTGTGTGTGTGTGTGTGTGTGTGTGTGTGTGTGTGCTTGTCTGTATGCGTGTGTTTGCGCGCGCGTGTGTGCGTAAGGGGACCAAGATGCCGCGTGCATTCGCGGATGGCAGCGCCCCCGAACCCACCATTTCCGACAGGCCGCACCAACAACCCCGCTCCCCTCCCCCCTCACTTGTCCAGCGTCTCGGCCCCGGGCTGCTGCCCCGCCAGCTGCTCCCGACTGACCGAGCGCAGGTAGCGCTTGTGGGTGCCGTACAACCCCTGTGAGGGTGGCAGATGCGGGGAAGGGTCGGGCTGGGATGGCAGACAGGTGGGCTGGATGGGCTTGCCTACTAGGCGTGGACGCAGTCTCCACTTGGTCGCTGACACTTACCCCGACCTGCCTGTATGCGACACATCCCGCTCCAACCCCTTCAGGAGACACGCCCCCGGGCCCCCGCGCCGCCACCCCGCCCACCTGTATCTCGTACATGACGTACACCGGCGGCGTCAGCGCCCGAGGCAGTGTCACCCACACCTGCTGCACCGCCCCCGCCGCCCCCGCCGCCCAGATGGCGGCCATCCGGTCCTCGCCACCCGCTACTGCCGCCCCTGCTGGCGCCAGCTCAACACCACCTCTACTGCTACTGCTGCTGCTACTGCTGCAATTGGCTGCAGCCGCACCACCACTGCTGCCATTGCCACAGGACGACGGCGATGATGACGACAGCGGCGGCGGCGGCGGCAGCAGCGGCGCGTCATCATACCTCAGCCGCACCTGCGCCGCGTCATGCAGTGACGCCACCAGCAGCGGCAGCCCCAGCCCCAGCCCCAGCGCCGCCAGTGCCGCCATCACCGCCACCGCCCGGCCCAGCGAGGGCACCGGCCGCCACGTGTCGTAGCTCTGCTCCCGCAGCCGCCGGAACGCCCCGCCGCGACCGTCCCCGCCCCCCTGGCCCTCCCCGTCCTGGGGCTGGGGCTGGGGCTGGGGTACATGCAGTTGAGGGTCCTGCTGCTGCTGCTGAGTTGGGTCGTCGTCGTCGTGGCGGTGGTGGTGGGGCGCCTGCGCCTGCGCCTGCTGCTGCTCTTGAAGGTGAGGAGTGTGCGGCTGGTGGCTTGGCGACGGCGGGCGAGGTGCGGGCAGCAGTACTGCGGCTGATGGAGCTACTGCGCGCGCCTGTGGGCAGCTGGCGGGGGCGGGGCCGGGGGCTGCGGGAGTTGGGCTGGGCGCGATCTCGGGCGGCTGCGGCTGCGGCTGCGGCTGGGCGACCGCAGTTGAATCGTTGAGCGGGGAGTCACCGCTTCCGCCCTCTCTCCCATACCGCCGTGACATGAGGAGTGTGAGGCCCGCCGGGTAACTGTTGTCACGCTTCCCCCGCCTGTTGCAGGTATTCGGCGCAGAGCGAAGCAGTGGTGAAGCACTGCTCGCCGCACCGTGGTTGGCACCGAGTGGCTTATGTGAGAAACTGGTGAGCAGGCAGGCGAGAATGACGATGCAGGCCCGCGGAAGGGAGCGCGACCCACGGCGGATTGAGCGCGACCCCAGGCGCGACCCACGCCGATCCGGAATGAGGCCAAGCATTTGGCTTTGCAGCATCAAACGGGTTGCTTGCTGCTGTATTACTTTATTACGTCGAGCACTTCACTCCAGCCAACCCTAAGTGGGAGGTAGGCAAGCGCGCGTGCAACGTAACGGAAGGCAGCGTGTGGAGCCTGAGCGCCTGGCCACGCGTCAACGACACAGCAGTCGCGGACACCTCGGACTGCAAGGCGAGACAGAGTGCGAGACAAGGGGCGCCGGTGCAGCAGCGGGCAAGGCCGGGACCGGTACCGGGGCCTGGTCTGCATTTTGGCGGGAAATGCCAGCCTGGCCCGCTCGGCTTACAACCGGGTTTGCTTCACTTCGGCCCTTGCTTGCTTGATCTGTGTATCTCATGTATGCAGGAAGTTTGATTGCTGGGTCGTGAGGGCCAGACCTCCATCATGGCGCTGTCAACGAACCAGCAGCTGCTGTATGCGGACGGGTGCGACTACGAGGCGGGGGCAGTGGACATCGTGGCTAGCCTGGATGTGCGGCTGGGCGGAGCAGGTGGATCAGGTGGAGCAGGGGGCGACCCGGCACGTAAGGCGCTGCAGGTGAGCGTATGTACGTTGATAACAGCGGATAAGGGCGGGATGGGGTGGGAAGGTCAGCAGCGCGGGCGCAGGTGGGGAGGACGCCGGGGGGTTGTAAATTCCAGCTCAAACTAAACCAAACCAAGCGAAAACGAGCGGAGCACAGGTCGGAGTTTGTTGCAAGTGACATGGAAGGGGGGTAAAGTGCAGTGCGGAAGTTCTTCTCCTGATCTGGGTCGGGGCTGGCACTCATGGTGATGTGGATCTATCTGCGCCGTGTGCCGCCATGTGGCGGGGCAGCCACGGGTCAGCAGCAGCCCCAAGCGCCCTGCCGCGGCACTGCCCGGTTGCTGCTCGGCTTGTGAGGACACGCTGGCGGCGCCACCTTGGGCACACGGTTGCACCCTGCCTTCCAGGGGCACAGGGGGCACAGGCGTTGGACTGTTTGCCTCACGTCACACCGCATGCCACGCACCCGCAGGAGGTGGCGGGGCAGAAGAAGGGCATCCTGCGGCGCCTGCTCACCAAATGTGGGTTGGTAGCTACTGGGTGCGTGAGGGTCTTTATGCAGGCTTCAATAGCGCTACTGCCGGCGTGAGGGGCGTGAGGGTGTCTGTGCATGCGAGTGCCGGCGGCGACACATAGGCCTTCCTGACGCGTGTTTGCCAACTCAGTTCTTGCTGCTGGCACCAACCACTCAGCCCCTTCGTGTGGACAACCCACCTACCATGCTGCCCGCAGTCAAGAAAAAGTTTACAAGCGGTTTCGGCGACAAGCCGGCACCGCAGGCCGGCGGGAGCTCTGCAAGCGGCGGTGGCGGCGGCGCTGTGAGCCTGTACCCCATCAAGCTGCCGGCCTCGCCGCCTCGCCTAGGTCTGCTGCGGTCGCCGGGGCGGCGGACGGTGGCTGCGGCTGCAGCAGGTCAGCTACTGCCGCCCTGGAAGCAGCAGCAGCAACAACAGCAGCAAGAGCCCAATGCCAATGCCAGTACCAACAGCGGCTCGGCTGCAGCCTCCGCCAACACAACCAGTGGCAGCGGTCATGGAGCCACACCAGTACTGGCGACGCCGAGGGATGGCAGCTGGCAGTCCACTGCTGGCGCTGGCGGGGCTGGGGGCAGGAGCAGCGGCGGAAGCGGGTCCGCCGCCGCCATGCCGACACCGCCCCGCAGCCCCGGGGCCCTGGCGGCACGTGCGCGGCCGCTAATCCACACCACCAGCAACAACACGCGCGGAACAGAAGCAGCGCTGGCCCCGCAACCATATCCACCGCTCACCTGCCAGCCGACACCATCGTCGCCGGCGGCGCGGTTCAGCCGTCCCGGCTACTTGGCGGCAGAGGCCGCAGAGGGCGTGCGGCACCGCGGCGGCGCCAGTGTAGCTGGCGGCGGCGGCGGCTCCGCTGCGGCCTACGCCGCCAGCCCCGCCGACCCTGCAGAGGCGGGGGCTGAGGGGGTGCGGCGCATGGGGGCCGCACCCCCACCACACTTCGTGCCGCAGATGGGTGTTGCCGTGCGTCGTGGAGGGACGGTAGGAGGAGGCGTGAATGGAGGCGCTGACAACCTGCAGCACCAGGATTCGGAGCCGATGCTGTTCTCCGAGGTGTTGCTGTCCGAGGTACCGCGCGCCGCACTGCCAGCCGCATACCACCAGCCGCCGCCGCAGGAGCACGGCCACCACCACCAGCAGCAGCAGCACCCACAGCAGCGCCCTCAGCAGGGCACGCAGCAGGCCTCGCAGCAGGGGTGGTGTCAGCAGCAGCCGGGCGCTGAGGCAGCAGCAGGGTGGCAGGCGCCGGCGGCCGGGGACGAGGGCGTGGCGGCACCCGGGGCGCCCATACCGTCGCACCGCGCGCGGTATGCCGCCGACCATGGTGGCGGCGGCAGCCAGCCGCAGCAGCACTATCCGCCGCAGCACTACCCGCTGCAGCAGCGGCAAGGGCTGCAGCAGCAGTCGCAACCTCACAGCCGCTCAGCCGCACCGCCACACCGCCAGCCGCCACCGCCACTGCCCCCGCGTGGCGCCGCCGGGCCCAGCAGCACCAGCAGCAGCAGCAGGCAGCCGCCGTACCCCGCGGCGGCACCGCACGCCCACACCCGAGCCGACAGCTACCCAGACGGCACCACAGTCTCGACCTCCTACCCCTACCCCCATCCCCGACCGCCGTACGACGATCAGCGCACTGAGTACTATGACAACGGCGGCGGCAGTGACACGGAGTCCCAGTTCTCTCAGGCCACCACCAGCGCCCTCACCGCCTTCACCGCCGCCCCCAGCGCCAGCGCCCTGTCCACCACCACCACCACAGCGGCGGGAGGCGGCGGCGGCGGCAACGGCCTGATTGCGGGCCAGGTGCGGGAGCTGGTGGGCGCCCTGGAGGCGGAGCTGGCGGCGGTGGCGGCGGCGCGGGAGAAGCACGAGCTGAGGTGCGGAACGGAGCGGGTGGCTGCTAGCTTGCGGGTGCCTGACACACAGGTGCAACTGCAGGTTTAGGAGTGGGATGGATGAAGGACAAGGAAAGGGCGGGGCCGGCTGCGTATTGTGTTCAATGAACATCTGTGAATGCTTGTTCATTAGCAATCCCGTCTCTTCTACCTCCCTCACATCAAGCGCTTTGCACTCCTGTACCTGTACCTGCACTGCCGCCGCCCCTGCCGCCGCCGCCCCGCTGCAGGCTCAAGCTGGTGGGCTCCCTGCTGGACATGATGCCGCCCGGGGGAGGGGGAGGAGAGGGCGGGGGAGGTGGGGGTGGGGATGGAGGAGGCACACCTGGCACCGGCACAGGTGCCGGCGCCGGCACGCCCCACCCATCACTGGCTGACGCCGAAACCCACAGCGTCAGCAACCGCCTAGGAGATGACAACGAGGACGACCAAGAGGAGGGAGGCCTGCAGCGGCAGCACCAGGGGCCGCGGCGGATGCGGCCCTTCCCGCCGCCGCCACCCAGTAGCGGTGGCAGCAGCAGCGCAGGCGGCCTGCTGGGCGGTGGTGCTGCTGCTGCGGCCGCTGGCGGCGGCGGCGGCTCACTGGCTGGGCGGCTGGGCGGAGAGCGCGGTCGGCTGCTGACGGAGCTGGCGGTGCTGGGGTACCGGGCGGCGCTGCTGGGCTTTGCGCGGCAGGAGTGGACCAAGGTGCTGGGCGTGCTGGCGGGTAGGTGCGCGTGTGCGCGGGCGGGAGTGCGTGTGCGTGTGGGTGGGTGGGTGAACACACTGGTGGGTAGGTGCCAGGTTCACCAGCCGCAAGGCACGACGGTTGCGGCGTACACGCAGACAGCGACACGGCACAGCTTCCCGCAGCTGCTGTCCCTTACGTACACCCACTGCCTCCGCCTGTGCACTACCACACACACAATGCAGGCGTGCGCGTGTCGCGGCGCCAGGCGGGCCCGCTGCAGGCCATCCTGTTCTCAGACACCCTGTCCCGCATACGGGCCTTCCAGCGGGCGCAGGCGCGGCGGGCGGCGGCCGAGGGTATCGAGCTGCCGCGGGTTGGCCGGATGTCACAACCATCAGAGGCAGGCATTGACAGCTACGCAGCAGCAGGGGGCAGGGTTGCAGGCGGAGGCGCAGGCGCCGCCTCCACCTCGTCATCCCGGCGCACACAGCAGCAGCAGCGGCACTCCCACTCCTCCCTCTCCCAGCAGCATCTGACGCGCTCGGCCCTGGCTGCTGCCACCGCCGCCAGTGCTGGCCCGCCGCGGCGGCACCAACCCCAGTCCCAGCCTCACCGCAACCACCCGTACCCCCAGCAGTACCAGCAGCAGTGGTACCCACCGGACGATCAGCAGGACGAGCAGGTGCACGTGTCGGCGGCCTCCACCACCGCCGCGATGCCGCTGCGTGCACAGCTACTGCGGGGCCAGCAGCAGCAGCCGCAGTGGGGCCGGCAGCCACTGGCGCTGTCGCAGGTGCCGCTGCCGCCGCCGCGAGGCTACAGTAGCTCCCAGAGCAATGTGGTGGTGGGTGCAGCCGGCAGCCTGCGCTCGGCAAGCAGCAGCCGCCACGGCGGCTCCAGCTCCGCCGCCATCAGCAGGCGGCAGCAGCAGCATGGGCCGCTGCCACCACCCGCGGGAGGTGCTGGGGGCGGCGGCAGCGGCGGGGTGCAGGGCGGCCAGCAGGCGCCACAGCCGCCGCTGTCGGCCAGCGCTGGCGGAGGCGCTGCTGCTGTGGGCCGCCGGCCGCCACAGCAGCGGCCTCATCAGCATCAGGACACGCACCGCCAGCAGCAGCAGCACCAGGAGTACCCGCACCCGTACCCGCTTCCTGGTGCCGGCTCCCACCGGGCGCGGGAGTCGCCTGCTGCGCCAATGCCGTACGCCTTACAAGAACAGGAGGCATTGGACTACGGCCCGTTCGGTGGCCAGTACGGCCATGACCACCACAGCGGCGGGTTCCAAGAGCTCCCAGATGTGGCCCTGACGGCGGGCGGCGGCCACCTGCAGCAGCTGGCGCCCATACGCGAGGATGACAGCGGCGCCTCCTCCTCCCTGTCGCACCTGTCACACCTACCGCACGCCGTGTCGGGGGAGGCGCACCCGCCGGACAGGCGACCAGCCGCTTCAGGGGCACGGCAGCAGCATCAGCAGCACCAGCAGCTGTGGACGCCGCCCCAACACCAACAGCGGCTGCAGGCGCACACGGGGATGCAGCAGGCGCACGTGTCACAGCGCCCCTATGCACTGGCGGAGCGGCCCACCAGCACCAGCACCGCCAGCACCCGCAGCCGCCGCAGGCCGGCCGGTCTTCATAAGGCGTATGCTGGCGCCAGCGGCGGCACTGACGGCGACAGACAGCGGCGCGCGGGAGGTGGCGGGTGGCCCCAGCAGCAACAGCCGCCGCAGCAGCAGAGCATGACCGTGCCCTTGGGGTCGGCTGGGGCATACGGTGCCGACTACCCAGCAGTAGATGAAGCGGCACAGACTGTGGAGGCGGAGGCGGGGGCTGGTGACTCCGACGTCGATTCGTCTTCCTCGGAGGAGATGTACCGCTCAGTGGCCTCACTGGCGCGGCACCTGCCCGCGCAGCTGCTGGCCGCGGCGGCGGCGGCGGCGGCTGGCGGCGGCGGCGGCACGGGGCCAGGGGCCACCTACCCGGCCGGCGGCCGGGAAGGAGCCGGGGAGGGATACCGGCACGAAGGGGAAGGCGGCGAGGGTGGTGAGGATGGCGAGGAGGGAGGTGATGATGTTGATGATGATGACAATGACTCGCTGGAGTCAGCTTTTATCAGCCGATGCCTCACCGCCACACGCACCAGCCTGGACATACGCGGGCTCGGGGTCGGGGTCGGGGGAGCAGGAGGAGCAGGAGGAGGAGGAGGAGCTGTGCGGCATTGGCAGGCGGTCGCCGCTTTTGCCGGCGGCGGCGGCAGTGGCTCTGCACCGCCGCTTATCCCCGCGCCTACCCAGCAGCAGCACCCCCACCACGCGCCTCAGCAGCTACAGCCTGGCGCAGCGCCGGGGGCTGCTGTCTACGGCGGCAACAGCGGCGGTGGCGGTGGCTGTGTGGGTCTGACTGCCGGCGCCAACAGCGCGGCGGCTGTGGCGGGCACTCCCAGCGGCCCGGAGGGGTATGCGCAGCACCAGCACCAGCAGGAGCCGGGGATGGGCCGTGGAGGCGGCAGAGGCGGTGGGGGAGGGGGATGGGGAGCAGCGAGCGCAGTGCGTGATGATGTGGGGGGCGAGTATGGCACACTGGAGTGGGGGGACACGGCAGCAGCGGCAGGTGGGGGTGATCGTGAGGGCTACTTTGAGGTGGTGGCCACAGCCGCCTCCTGCGCCTTCAGCGACAGTGCGCCAGGCCACAGCACTGGCGGCGGCGGCGGTGGCAGCACGCAGCAGCCTTACCAGCAGCCGCGCTGAGGGAAGCGAGTCAGCACTGGCAGGTGCAGTGGAGTGCCATTGAGTGCCATGGAGTGGCATCAGCCTTTCAAGAGTGCATGTGTGTGTATGTGTGTGTGTGTGTGTGTGTGTGTTAAAGAGCACAAGGAAAACATAGCGCAAAAACGTGTGTGTGTGCGCGCGTGTGTGTGTGCGCGCTGAGAAGCGCAAGCGGGCCGTGCATGTGACGCGAGTGCGGGATACGCGGCCACGGGCCCTCAGGCTTTTGGTGATAAGGCCCGGACCGACAAGTGTTCCCCGGTCACGGGAAAAGGGGCTGAGCCCCTCCACAGTCTGAGGCCGAACAACCTCATCGCCCGGACATAGCCGGGGTCGGTTTCCACAGGCACATAGCCAAAACAGGTGCCTAGCAATCGCGATGCCACAGCAGTGCCAACCGCAGCCAGACCGGACCGAAAACTAGCACGAGTACTGCTGATGGGAGGCCACGGTGTGTCAGGCCACACCCCGCCAGCACTGGCGCGCGTGTGCAACGCGTTACGTACGACTGAAGCTGTGGCCGTAGGGCCGGCGTGGGCGCTGATGGTGCCCCAGGGGCGGGCCGGGGCTGACAGCAGCTGCACTGCTTGCTGTCGCGTAGTTGTGATGGGGTCGTCTGGGTGTGGCCTGGATGGATATATAGGTGAGGGCGGCTCACAGTGTTACATTCACAAACGCTGCCTGGCTTGTGCGAGCAATACGTACGTGCAAGTCAACCTCGCCCAATCCCGTCTCAAGAGATGCCGCATCGGTAGTGAGATACCTTCGCACTATCTTCGAGCTACTCCTGGACCACACCCTTTGAGCTACTGGTTTTGGAGCTACGTGAGAGGCCACATGGGCCGGCTAAACCGCTCCAGTGCCACCGCCCGCAGCATAACAAGGCAACACCAGTACGGACGCAGGTCGCCGGCCGCCGTGGTGCCAGGCCGCCGTCTGGCGCCTGGCAGCGCCCGGCCGCTAATTCCTCGTCCTCATTCACCCTGGTTAGTTGTTGCGGCTTGCTAGCTAGACAGCCGCATACGGACCCCGCCGCAACGGCCCCTGCGCCGCTCGATTAGCTTAGGGAAACACGCGGGGACAGGGTCGACACCTAGCCAGTCAGCCTGATTGTGTGGGTGCATGTCCGCCTGCTGCTGCCTGTCATCTGCCGCGTGTGCCGCACTAGCCCGAGGTGCCGGTGGGCACGGCGCTGCCGCCCACGCCCCGCCCCACATTGCCGCCGCCGCCGAACACGCCCTGTGGGTCAGGTGGCGGGCGGGCAGACAGGGAGGGCGGGTGGGGGCGACCGGCGGGGTGGAGGGCGGCGCGAGCTGAACGTTTACAGATAGAGGCCCTGCCAGCAACGTCTTTCTGGTCCACAGCGTCACAGGATGAGGGCTGCAGGTCAGGTTCCCCTGGCTTGCGCTCTTCTTGGGCGGGGACGCTTCATTCGCCGTGCGTTGGGACGGCCCCGCCCGGGCGACACCTGCCTGTTGCTCAGCACATGCAAGCAAGAGCAGCAGCAACCCAGCGGCCACAGAGCGCCCGCCCCCCCCCCGCACGCACGCGGCACGCACCTGTGTTGTGGTCTCCGGCACCACGGTCTGTGTGCCGCCCCCGAGGCCGCCGCTGGTGGGCAAGTTTGAGGCGCCTGCAGGAGGAGGGGCAGGAGGGCGGGCCAGGGGGGGGGGTAGCCATCCATGGGATGGTGTATGTGGGGGGGGGGGAAGTTGAGGGGCGGTGTATATGGCGTGTGGGCGGCGAACAGCGGGGCAGCTGGCGGGTGGAAGACCTGTGCGCGCGCAGTTATCTGGCTCAGGGGTATGCGGCAGCGCCAGTGGTGGCTGCTGGTGCTACTGCGCGCCTGCCTGCGTGTGTGTCCCGCTCACGCGCTCACCTCCGAAGGGCGCCTGGGTGGACGTGGGGCCCAGCGCCGCGCCGCTCACGGCTGCGTGGAAGAGGGGGAAATCGGGGTTGAGGTCGCGAGAGCACGTGTGTGCACAATGTACCCGCATACGTCTTCAAGTGTCCTTGCAGCACACACACGCCACATCCATGTACGTCGGGGCTCAACCAAAGCACGGCCAGCCCTACTCACGGCCGGCGCCGCCCGCGAGTGCGCCGCCGTACTCGTAGTCGTAGAAGGCGCCAAGCTCGCCGCCGGTGGCCGTGCTGATGGGCGCAGTGCCGCCAGTGGCCGCCGCGGGCGTGGCCGCCGCTTCCGCCGCGGGCGCAGCGGCTTCGGGCTGCGCAGTGGTGCAGGTGCGTGTGCGTGTGCGTGCTGGCGTAAGGGATGTGCGGGGCCTAGGCGCGCATGAAGTGGGAGCATGCATGCATGCGTGTGTGCTTTGTTTCACCGGATGAGGGGCGTGACCACCACAGCAGCACCCAGCAACTCACCTCAGCAATCACCACTTTTTGCGTTGCAAACCTGGGACGGGATGGGGCCGGGTGTCGCATGCCGTCAGAGGCAAGCACCTGGAGGCCAACAAGCGCAGCGACCGTCCCACCGCTGGTCCCGCGCACTGCCGCGGCCTCACCAGCCACAGCGTGCCACACCGCACACGGCGGGCATCCTGGGCGCCATGGCTGCCGAGTGCCGACCCGCGCGCCCACCACGCACTCCCCCATCCACCCCTCCCACCGCCCCCACCTGCCGTCGTACTGGATGGTGTTGCTGCACCTGACCACACTGCTGGGGCACAAGCGCCACAGCGCCGCAGTGATGGCGGCGGAGGGCGACAGCAGCCGCCGCGGCAGCCGCGCCAGGCCCCGCCACAGCCCCACCGCCGGCCCTGCTGCTGCGGCTGCTGCTGCGCGTCCTTGCCCTGCTGCGGGGGCGGCGGGCAGGGACACGATGTGAGTATGAGATGATTGGGAGACGGCGCACACAAAGGCCGCGACAGAGCCAGCCCCGCATGGAGGCGGTGTTGACCCGGTGTTGACAGGCCCTGACCTTGCCGACAGCCCGACACATGCACACACACTGCACACACAGACACACTGACGCACCGCCAGGCGCCTGCAGCTCGTCCTCCAGTGCCGCGGACGCCGCCGCCACCGCGACCGCCGCCAGCAGCACGAGCGCTGCCGCCGCCCAGCGCCCGCGCCCACGCCTGCGCTGGCCCCCTGCTGCTGCTGCTGGTGCGCCCGCGCCTGCCCGCTGCCGAGGCATGGTGGTGGCGGGGTCCTGTTGCTGTTGCTTGGTGTGGTGGCGGGTGTGGGCGCTGCTGCAGGCGAGCTCGCGAGGTGTGGGTTTGCGGCGCCGCGACGTGTGGGCTGCGAATGTGGGAGTGGGCGCGACTGCTGCCTTTTGTTTGGGTGTGTTGCAGCCGGAAGTCGTGTGTCTGCTTTACGCTGTGGGACTGCACTTTCTTTTGTTGAGTACTCGCTTTGAAAGGGACCTGTCGCACCTCGCGGGAATCCTCGCTCTTCCTTCGGCGTCCACGCACTCGCACACACGAAAAACGACACGTCATCTGCGTTGCATACCAAGCAGTGCGGCTGGGCGGCCTGAGCGCGCCGCACGTTGTGGCGCGCCGTTCGCATCCCCAAACGCCCAAACTTCACGACAGACGAACGAAAGAATGGCAACCAATTCTGAACCGCATGTGCGGAGTCCGTCATATGCTAGCATATACTTTCTCCGTCAAAACATTGATCCCCGCCACTGCGCAAACCTGCCGCCACCACACTCCCGGCGCCGCGTCCCGCCGCCGACTTTCTGACTACGGTAATGGACATCCCCGCCGCGTGTCACCCCGCAGCTGCAATCTGCTGCTGCGCTGTCGCACACAGTGGCGACTGCGGCTCTCCCCCGCCACCCACAACGCAACTCGGCCAGCGCATGCCAGGTGCTCGGACCTGCAGCACCTTACGGTATGTCTGACTGCCAGGCTGACAGCAGCACCAGCAGCGCCGCTGCTGACTGCGTGCCCCTACAACGACCCCCGCGGCCCTCACCTGCAGGCCGCCCAACACCCATATTCACCCTGCCACCACCCCGTCGACAGCGCCCCCCAGCGGCCCTCTCGCAGCACCATACACACACTCTCGCGAGCTCGCTCTACTTGCCGCCCTTCTTGGCCTTCTTGGCAGGGGGCGCCTCCTTGCCGCCGCTCTTGGGTGCCTCCTCCGTGGGCTTCGCCGCCTCCTTGGCCGCGCCCTTACCCTTACCCTTAAGCTTAGCCTCCTCCTTCTTCGCCTCCTCCTTCTTCGGCTCCTCCTTAGGCGCCGCCTCCTTCTTAGGCGCCGCCTCCTTCTTGCCGCCCTTCTTGGCCGGCTCCTCCTCCTTCGTCTTCGGCTCCGCCTTCTTCGCCTCCTTCTTGCCCTTCTTAGGCTCCTCCTCCTCCTTCTGCTTCTCCTCCTTCTCCTCCTCCTTGCCGCCCTTCTTGACGCACACCACAATGCCCATGTCGTGCAGCAGCACCGCCAGCCGCAGCCGCTGGTCGTCGTCGCCCGGCACCTGCAGCTCGCTCACACGCAGCGGCTTGTCCGCGGTGCTCGCCAGCACGGCGCCCAGCACCGGCGCGTAGGCGGCCGGGAACACCGGGCCCTGGGCGGCGGGAGGGTGTGTACGTTCATGCTTATGTAAGAAGTGAAGGCGAAGTAATAGGGGAAAGGGCGGGGGCCGTTGCGAGGTCAGGGCAGCGGGAGCACGGGGCGGCTGAGCAACGGGGCGGGTTGCTGAGAGGCGAGTTGCAGGCAGGCGGCTTGGGCTGGCAAAGCAGGCGTACTAGCGGAAGAAGCAGTGCTAACAACCATCCATATCCACCCCACCCCACCCATACACGCCTGCACTCCCTCCTGCCAAACCCCGTGCCAACACCCCCCCCCCTTGACCCTCCCCTCTCACCGGTAGCTCCTCGGGCTCCTCCTCGTCGTCGTCCTCATCCTCGTCATCGTCATCGCCGCCCATGGCCGCCGCCAGCTCATCGCTGTCCACGTCATCCACATCCGCCTCCTCCATCTCCGCGTCGTCCTCGCCCTCGCCCTCCTCCTCCTCTTCCTGCTTCTTGCCGCCCTTCTTGCCGGCCGCCGCCTCCGCCTTCTCCGCTTTGCCGTTCGCGCCCTTCTTGCCCTTAGCTTCCTTGTCCTCCTCCTCCTCCTCCTCAGCCCCCTCCTCCTCCTCGTCCTCGTCATGGTGGTGGTGGTGGCCGCACCCCGGGCCGTGCACGTGCCCCTCCTCGTCCTCGCTGTCGCCCTCCTCCTCCTCGTCCGGCAGCGGCTTGTTGATCATGTGCTTATAGCGGCTGTTCGCCAGCGGAGTCACCAGGCGGACAAAGGGGCCCTGGTAGAGGCAGGGTGGGGAGAAGGGGAGGGGTTGGCGGCGGGGGGGGGGGGGTCAGGCAAGTGTGGTTGGACGAGGGGAGGGGAAGGGATGAGGGCGGCGGCGGCAGCAGTGGCGGTGGAGGGAGGGAGGAGGAGTGAGGTGCGCAAGAGGGTGGGGCGGGCAGACGCGTGCGTCGGCAGGTGCTGCGATGATGCGCGCAGGTGCACGTGTGTGTGTGTGTGTGTGTGCGTGTGCGTGTGTGTGTGTGTGTGTGTGCGTGTGTGTGTGTGTGTGTGTGTGTGTGTGTGTGTCCAGACTGTACCGGGAACCCTGTGAGGTGCATTTATCGTAGCTGACGCACGTGTGGGTCAGGGCCGGGACGCGGCCGCGGCGCCCCCATCCGGCCGAAGCTACTCCCTACCACACGTTCCCACCTCGTGCTCCTCCTCCTCCTCGTCCTCCTCCTCCTCCTCGTCCTCGTCCTCCTCGTCGTCCTCATGCTCGCAGGGCACCAGTCGGAACAGGCGGGCGCCGCGGCAGTACACAGCGTCCTCCAAGCTGTCCGGCTCCTCGCCGCTGTCGGGCAGCTGGGCGGGGTGGGGCGGCAGGCGGCTGCGGGGCAGGAGGGAGGGAAGGGAGGGGGGAACGAGGTCGAGGAGGGGGGGAGGGTCCAGGTGGGGCGGGACACGAGCGCTTGGGAATGTGGAGATGAGGGCGTGAGGAAGGGCAGGGCCGTGTGTGGGGCAGGACACGCCGCAGTTGCGTCCGTAGCACCCCCCCCTACCCGCCGCCTGCGTCCCGACCTGCTGCACCGACTCCCGCAACCAGCGCTACCTGCCGCCACGTCCGTGACCCCCGTGTTCACCGCCACGTGCTGACGCCCTCCCCCCTCCCCTCCCCTCCCTTTCCCTTCTCCTCCCCTCCCCTCCTCTCCTCCCCTCCCACCCAAACTCACTGCATGAGGAAGTCGGCCGCCATGGCCTCCACCGCCGGGCTGACCAGCTCCACTGGGTGCGCCTCCACCGCCGCCGCCAGCTTGCGCAGGGCCGCCGCCACCGCCGCCGCGTCGGGCTGGGCGGCGGCCAGCAGCTCGGCCTGGCTCTTGGACTGCATGTCCACCTGGGGCGGTGCAGGGGGGGAGGTGGGGGCAGGGGTGGCCAGATGGGGTGCACGTGGGTGAGCTGGTGGTGTGGCGGGGCGCCTGGGTGACCCGCCCTGTGGCGGCCTTGCCTCCCTCTCGCAGCGCCGTTCCATTCCTCCCCCCAACCCCACGCGTTGTGCTGCCCTGCCTCCGCCTTCCTCTCACCGCGCCCCTCCCATCGCACAAGCCTTCCGACAAAGCTATTACGGCACGCCCCCAGCCCTCCTACACAACCCCTCCCCCGCCTACCGTGAGGCCGTGCTTGTAGATGGCTCCCACGGGCAGCCCGCGGCGCAGCTCCAGCGGCACGTGCTCCAGCGCGTCAGGGGCCATGCCTTGCTGCGGGGGGGTTTACATTCATGATTAATTAAGAAGTGAAGGCGTAGGCAGGTACAGTAGCATAGTAGACGCGTTGTTACCGATGGGGTGGGGCGGGAGCGGGTGTGAGGCGGTAGGTGGTGGTCAGGGGGAAGGGAGGTGAGTGGAGTGGAGGGAGCTGGAGGGAGCCCCCGGGCGGCCCCCAGGTGGAAGGGGGAGGTACACCAGAGCCCGCTGTACTGAACACATCGCCGCCTCAAGCCCCCTTCCCTCCTGCTCCCTCAAGCCCCCTTTCCTCCCGCCGCCCCGCCCGCCTGCGCCTCACCTTGATCACCTCTCCCAGCAGGTTGCCCACTGTCCAGTGCTGGTAGGTGGACACGGTGAGGTGGCAGGAGCCCGCCTCCTCCGCCGCCGCCTGGTGCACCACCCCGCGCGGCACGTACAGCACGTCGCCCGGCTGCAGCGTCACCTCCAGCATGGGCGCACCCAGCGCGTCCTGCAGCGGATGAGAGACAGTGTGTGTCCGAGTGTGAGTATGCGTACACGTGTGTGTGTGTGTGTGTGTGTGTGCAAGAGTGTGTGCTGGTGTCAGTGGATGACACGGTCGTGCTGGACAGCAGGACACATGGCGGGTACACGTGTGTCGTGCCTTGTGCTGCGCAGCGTGTTCCGTGCCTCCGTCGCAGTCAACCCGTCGGCCAGCATTACGATACCCTCGCCGTTACTGCCCTCCCTCCACGGCCCCACGGCCCAGTCACACACATACACACACACACACACACACACACACACACACACGCCCCACCCCACACCCACCTGCTCCAGGTCGCCCGAGGGGTTGTACGGCAGCTCGCAGCCCTCCGCCGGCTTGTACAGCTTCCAGGACTTGGTGCCTGTGCCGTGGGAGCGGGGCGCCGCGCGAGGGAGGCCGCGAGGAGGGGTGTCGGCAACTACCATACCGCATGGATGAGCGCGGATTGTGGTTGGGCAGCCAGGCTGCAATTCCGCCCCTCCGCCAAGGCGCCCTCCGCCCCCCACATTCCTACCCGCCCACCCACCCACGCACCCGCCCCACCCACCCCATCTCCCGCCCTCACCCTGCGTCTGGCACACGAAGAGCTCCACGTCGTCGTGGTGCGGCGCCAGGCCCTGCCCGCCCGGCGGCGTGACGTAGGCGTTGCAGCCCACCAGGCAGCCCAGCTGCGACTCCAGCGCCGCCAGCAGCCGCCAGCAGGCGTTGACGAAGCGCTGCGGCTGGTGCAGCTGCAGCGTGGCGCGCGCGTCGTCGTGCAGCTGCTTCAGGGCCTCGCTGTCAGCAAACTGCGGCGGTGAGGGTGGAGGATGGGATGGGCGGGTGAGAGGCGGTGCGGGTAGAGTTGCTGCTCCAGGATGCACACCAGTACACACCTTGGTTAATTGGTCTCGCAGCCGTGCGGCCCATTCAAGCACTGGCGCGCCCTCAGCTCTCCTGACACAACTGTCTGTTGCTGCGACCCCTCAGCCCTCTCTCCCTCCCTCCCGCCCTCACCGAGGCGCGTATCTCCTCCCGCTTGCCGTCGATGTAGCGCACCGCCACCACGTCGCGGCCAAACACCAGCGGCCCGATGTCGCGGATCATCTCGTCATTCACGTCTGGGGCGCAGAGAGGAAAGCGCATATGCGCGCGTGTTGGGTTGCAAGGGCGAACGCGGGTGCGGGGCGGCATGGCATACCTAAACACGATCCATGCAAGCGCGGCGCGGCTCCTGTTCCTGCGCCTGCCTGCTCAGCACGCCCTCTTGCTTGCACCCTAGAGCGCACCGCGGATGTCCTGGTGCCCCCCGCATACTCAAGCAATCCACCGCCCCAACTTGTTTCCCGGTCTCCCCCCTCCTCCCCTCCCCTCCCCTCCCCCCTCCTCCCCTCCCCTCCCCTCCCCTCCCCTCCCCTCCCCTCCCCTCCCCTCCCCTCCCCTCACCATCATCCAGCCCCAGCGCGTCGCCCTTCTCGCCCGGGTCCTGGTCCATGAGGATGAGCGCGCCGGCCTCCATCTGGTCGGCGATGCGGCACAGCGCCTTGAAGTCAAACAGGCCCTCAAAGAACTCCTTGCGCTCCTCGGTGGCGGGAATGTGCAGCGGCGCCTTCTCCCACTTGCTCTTCATAAACTCCGCAAGGTCCTGTGAGGAGCAGGTGGCCGCAGCGGTGGGAGCGGGGAGTCAGGGGCAGGTCGAGGAGCAAGAGCAGCGGGAAAGAGGAGCCGTGGTTACGAGCGTGTCGCCGCGCGCCTGCGCCGTTGCCCACTCTTCGTCAACGTCCGCCATACCCCGCCCACGCGCTGCCGAGCTCAATTGTGATAGCGGCCGCCGCCGACACTTCATGACGAAGGCTTTTGTGACCTACACATGACAACGCTTCCCCCTGCCGACGGCTCCCGCGCAATCCATGGCGGGAGATCGACGCCAGGAAGAGCATACGCATCATTTGATGCGCGTTTTCGACCGAAGACGCTGACGGTGTTTGCGTCACGCAGCTTAAGCCAAATTTGGTCAGCGGTCACCCAACGCGATCTTCCGAAAAATGTCCTGTTTGCTGGACCGCACCTTGCCGCCCCGCCATGTAGAAGCATGCATGTCGCAGCATCACATGAAGCTAATGCAATGCTCGACGCGCGCTCACGGCTATGCCCCTGCTGGCAATCGCCGCCAATCAGCCGCACCGTGGGCGCGACGAGAAACTGCAGTGGGTTCAGGTCGACAGGGCCGGGGTTGTACTCCTCAGGCTCACGAGGACCCAGGAAGCCACCGAAGTCCTCGTCCTCGTCCTCCTCGTCCTCATCCTCCTCGGGCTCCTCCACCGGCACCTCAACCTTTGGCTCCTCCTTGGGCTCCGGGTGCTTGCGCTTTGCCGGCATTTTGACTAGAGGTGTTGAGTATTGAGTGGCGACGATTGAAACCTTTGTTTGTTCAGGATGGAAGTTGAGCAGACAGACACCAGACAACCGCGGTCCCCATGCCGCCGTACACGCCGTAACCCCCTGCAGTGCTAGTGCACTCGCCATACTTGCGTCTGGCGTAGCATTGGGCCCATCGCGTTCCCGGTGGAAAGCTATCGCGCTGTTATGGGCAATACGTCAGCCAGTTTGTGGTTGGGGTGAAGAGTTGCTGGTCAAGGTCCCGATGCCTTCCTGCGACATTGCAGGACGTTGCGACAAGCCTGACGATGAGCCAGGGCCCAGGGGCACGCGTCTAGCGCCTAGCGTGTTCTGTTGATCCCGTGGCAACAAACTACAAGTCTACAAGACGTGTTGCTACCCCGTTCAGATGACCCTGGCGGTTGTCAAGCCACGGCCACTGTATGGCTGCCAGGGCGGCACAGGACCTGGATGGTGTCTAGTCGTCTCTTCCGCCGGGCTCGCACTTGCTACACCTTTACAGGAGTAGCAACTCCTTTAACCATGCCGTATAGCTTCATGTGGTTTAATCGTGCCCTGAGCGCTCCGCCATCGCTCCGCTACTCACGCCCATATGGCTCACATGCACTTGGCGAGAGCTGCACCACGACACGACACGGTGGACGGAGGACGGACATGTGCAATACGCATGCCAACCAACAGGAGGTTCAAAGATGGATATATGATAAGTATAACCTGCGTGGCTATATCAGCATCTTCTTCGGGTGGACCGTGCCATCCTCGTCGTGGCTCCAAGTGCAGCTCCAGACGGAATGCATAATGACACAACTAATACGGTACCGGGCCATAAAGTGCAATTTAAGCCCACACCATTAGTCGGCCGCGTGCGTATGTGGCTTCACCCAGGCGGCGCCAGTACCAACTCCGATTCAGCAGCACGCCGCGCGCCCAGCAGCCAGCACACACACCCCGTCAGCAATGAGGTCAGTCAAGCCAGCCCCAAATGCCATCCCCACTGCCCACCACCACCAAGTCCGCGCACATTTCAAATTCGGCAACCCAGCCCATATGACGACGTTCATGCGCGTCATCCGTATAACGTGTAGGTATGAAAGAATGATCGCTCAGGTTGTGCAGTCCTGTCTGCCCTGAATTGCATGACACTGCCACCGCCGCTCAGTAAGGCCAAACCCTCCCTGCGACACCTGCTCCCATCACTCCACGTAGTGCTCAGCGTCTCCCGTGCCGCAGGTCCGGACCTCCCACAGCTCCAGCTGCTCCTTGACGCCCTTGAGCTGCATGGTGCCCAGGTTGGTGGCGGCCACGCCAGACCCCAGCGCGGGCCGGGCGGCGGACCAGGCGGCACCACTCATGAGCACCTGAAGCCGCAGGGCCACATTGGATTGCAGGTGTAAGCAATGGCCTCTTCATGGGGGCTCCCAAGGTAGGGAGCACACATCAGGCGCGATGTCGGACAGGAGCGCCGCAAGTACATGTCCGCCCAAACCCTGCCCGCACGCCACCCCCAACCCCAGCCCTCCCGGGCACTCACCGACGCCGCCTTTGCCTTGGCCGCGATGCGCGCTGCCCGGTTCATGGGTCTTCCCACGTAGTCCAGTCGGCCGCTGCGGGGCACCAGACGCACCATGGCCCGGCCGTAGTCCACACCGATGCGAAGACGAAGACCGCGCTCGATGAGCACACCACCTGCAGCCGTGGAGGTAATCGCATTGCAGTAGACGTCAGAAAATACCGTAGGCTTGGTGGTCACAGCTCGAACCAACCACACAACTAGTGCTGCAACTGCGGACAACAGAAGTGCGATGTCGCCTGCACCACCATACTGCCTGTCCCGTCGCCTCACCTACGGTGACAGCATACCGGGAAGGAGAGGCTGTCCTTCCTCCGGTCCTTGCCGGCCCCATGATCCTCACCTTCCCACGCCTCCTCTGTGAGCTCGTGCTCCAGGAACCCGTCCGGCCACTCCGCCGTCAGCATGGCCTGCAGCATATCCAGGCCCCAGCCCACCGCCGCCTCCGCACACCCAAACACAAGCACCCAGTGCCCGCCGTCCGCGGACGAGGCCACCACGTAGCCGCCGTGGCGAGACGCCGCCTCCTGCGCCATGTCTCCAAAAAGGTCCAGCGCCTCACGCACCATGCCCACGCCACCCACCGCCGTTTCCAGCGACGCCACCTCGCCGGCGCCACCCAGCGGCCGGCAGGCGGCCAGGTTAACTGCGGACGCCACCGCCGCCGCGCGCATGAGCCTCTCTTGCACCAACGCCTCCCAGGCCAGCAGCGCCTCCACGCCCACCACATTGCAGAACACGGGCGCCACCAGGCCGGCGGGCGCGGACAGGCAGCCCGGCACCAGCTCCGAGTGCGTGCGCACGGGCGACGGCAGCAGCGCCAGGCGGCAGGCCAGGGCGGGGAACACCGCGGCATACAGCTCGCGGGTGGCGGGCTGCGGGTCGGGCTGAGCACCAGACCTGGAGGGGCGATCCTCTGCGGGCGGCAGCACACCAGCAGGTTGCAGCGTCAGCAAGAGGTATTCTCTCCGACAATCAACATTCTGTCCATGCAAAGGTCCAGGCCTGGACTCAGTTGCCACAAAGTTCCAACAGCCTGCACAGCTTGCGCCACGCACCTAGCCCCTGCGCGGGCGGCTTGATGACGTGCTCGCCCAGGTGCAGCAGCATGGCCTCGGGCGCGCGGCTCTTGCGCGACAGCAGCTGCAGCGCGCGGAACGCGGAGCCGCTGAGCACCACCATGCCGCCCATGGCCGCGTCGCTGACCTCCTTGCAGATGGCCACCACGTCACCTGTGAAGTCGGCCACGCCCACGCCGCCGTCCGCCGCCAGCGCCTTGCTCACCACCTCGGCGGCACGCACGCCCGAGTGCAGCCCCACGCGCACACGCAGCCCCCGGAACGCCAGCACCGGCTCGCCCTGCTGCTGCGGACCGCCCGCGCCACCGCCACCGCCACCGCCACCGCCACCACCGGCTCCATAGCCGCCATAACCACTGAAACCACCGCCGCCGCCTGTGGGCGTGGGCAACCCTGTAACCGCGGCCATTTGCGCTGAGCCGGCCGAGGCCGTGGTTCCGCCGATGACGCCGCGGCCGCCCAGCGCCTTGGCCAACAGCGCCGGCGACGACGGCCGCTGCTCGCCTGCGGTGGGCGACACGCCCTCCGACGTCAGCCGCCGGCGCAGCTGCGGCGCCACCTCCTCGGGCGGCACACTGGCGTACAGGCTGGCCAGCACGCCGCCGATGGTGCAGGCGGCGCTGGCCAGCCAGGCCGCCACGCCCGAGCCGCCGCCGGCCTCGTCCGCGTCCGTCCAGCGGCTGAGGGAGTTGACGGAGTTGAGGTCGCGCCACAGGGCGTCAAGCGGCGACGCGCCGGCGGCGCCACCCATCAGGCTGGGGCGCGCGGGCCGGCGCCCGCCACCGGGACCGCCATGGGGCGAGGCCAGTGGCGACACGCTGCCTAGGGCCAGTCCCCCTGGCGAGATGGCCGCGTCTCCGGCAACGGGGTCGTCCGGCCCGGCGTACAGCGGCGCCACAGAGACCATGAGGGGGGCCGCGGCGTTGGCGCCGCTGCCGGCGCGCGAGACCTGGTGGTTGGAGGGGTCCTGGCGGTTGGGATTGTCGCCATAAGACTGGCGCGGCTTGCCGGAGCTGGTGAGGAGGGGGTGGGTCGGGAAGGGGATGCCGCTGGGCGGGGAGGACACCAGGGACGTCTCCGACGCCGCGGCGCCCGCCACACTGCTGGCGGTGGCCATGGTCGCCCCCCGCAGCGCCCCCTTGCTGCGGCGCAGGCTGTTGGCCAGCGACGTCACGAAGCGCGGGAGCGAGCCCCGCCGCGGGCCAGCGCCGCTGGCAGTCTGAGGCGTCGGAATCGGCGCCTCTGACGTGACGGAGGCGGGCGGCGAGATGGCGTACTGCGGCCCCGTCAGCGCGTACGGCGTGCCGCCGCCGCCGTATCCGTATACAGCCATGCTGGCGGAGGGGTTGAGGCGGTGGTGGCCCGTGGCGCTGCTGCTGGGCGACTGGAAGGGCCCCGCGCTGGCGTGGTTGCGGTACACTGCCATTGACAGGCGGTGGGTGGTGCCGCGGCGGCCGGCGGTGGCGGTCAGCGCGTGGCCGGCGCCGCTGGCTGGTCCCGCCGCCGCCAGTGCGCTCGCGGGCGTGCGGCTGGCGGCGCGTGACGGCGGAGGCGCGCCGGGCGTGGGCAGGGCGGAGCCGGGAGCAGGCAGGGAAGTGGCTAGGTGCAGCATCGGCGGCGGCCGGCTTTTGAGCGGGGCGCGGCCCCCGCCGCTGCTGCCAAAGACCGGACTCGTGTTGGCTGTCTGGCGCAGAGCTGCCCCAGCGCCTGCCCCAGCTGTTGCCGCGGCGCCGCCTGTGCCCGCTGCTGTGCCTCCGTTTGAGAAGTCCAGCTGTGGCAGGCCCTGGCGCGCCGGAAGCGAGGCGTTGCTGTGGAACAGGCGCGGCAGGGAGGCGCGGAAGCGGCCGAGCTGCGCGGGCAGGCAGTGGCACAGACAAGGCGCGCAGCACGTGTGTAAGGCAGGGCCAGCAGGAGTCAGAAGGATATGGGATGGGGGTACACAGGAACGCAGCACAGCTTTCCTGGCCAGGGCGTTATTCGGTGATTCGAAGACCTGGGGTTTACGGTTCAGTGCACTAGCCGGGCGTGCTCACCAAGGTGCCTGGGGGCGGACGCTCTGGGGATGGTGTCAACTCGAGTCTCACCGTGGCTGCGGCGAACGGCTTTGTGTGTGGCCCACCCAGCAGCATTTCTCCATCGCCCATGGGGCCCGCTTGTGCCGACAGCGGAGCCCAGGCGCCCGTGGATCCATCGAACGTCGCCCGCAGCGGCGCTGCGCCGCCACCGTCGGTGTGCCCTCCGCCGCCACCCACCAAGGCAGCCAAATGTCGTGCCGCCGCCGTGTGCGGGTGCATCTGCGGCGAGTGTGCCGCCGCCGGGTCCGGCACCAGCAGCGTGCCGCCTCCCCCGGGGCTGGCCAGCTGGTCGTAGCCGGCTCCGAAGGCGGAGCCCAGGCTGCTGACCAGGGGCGGCGGTGTGGCGTCCTCAGCGTTCCAGTTGATGTGCTTGCGCCAGTCGCCACGCGTGGTGTCCTCCTCCTCCTCCTCCTCCTCGTCCTCGTCGTCGTCCTCGTCGTCCACCGCGACCCCAGGCGGGTGTGCGCTGTTGCTGCCCTGCGAGCCACCACCTGTCAGCGCCATCAAGGTGAGGTGCTGGTGCCGCTGGTGCGCCAAGCCGCCGCCGCCGCTGCCGGGCAGGTGCAGGCGCGGCATATTGCCGCCACTGGCGGGCCGGCTGCCAGCTGCTGACATGGGCAATGGCAGCGGCCGCGGAAGAGCACTGCCTATGGCAAGCGCGCCGTTTCCGCGCATGACGGGAGCGGTCTCAGGTGCGGCCTGCGCACCACCGCCGCTGCCACCACTGCCGCTCTGGCTCGGCCGGCGGCCTGTGGACGTCACCACAGCTGCAATCGTCACGGTGCCGGCAACGCCGCTGTTGCTGAGGCGCCCGAAGAGCAGGTGCGACGCACCGGCAGGCGCAGCGGCGACCATGGCAGACGCTGGGTCACTGGCAAAGTCTGCGGCGCCAGCCGGTGCCGCCGGGCCCTGCCCCTGTGCCAGCAGCGAGCTGAGCTCCTGGCGGAGCTCGGGAAGCTCAGGCTGCAGCGACGACACCACTGCCGCCGGGGCCTCCAGCGCGGCCGGCTGTGGCAGGGCGGGTGGTGGCTGGGGTGCAAAGCCGTTCTCAGACAGGCGAGCGGCGGTGGCAGGCGGCAGCATGCGGCGGGAGGACCTGGGTGGCCGTGGGCCGACGGCAGCCCCGGAGCCGGATGGCCGAGGGTGAGGCGGTGGTGCCGGTAGGGACCCGTCCTCGATGGGCGGCGGTGGCCTGCAAGTACCATGTGCGTGGCGGATAGGGACGTGGCTCGTACACGCAATGGAGCAACAGTGATCCGTGTGTAGGAAAGCTAAGGACGCGGCACAGTGCTGCGCACCGCAGGCCCCACCTGACGGGCAGGATGAGCTCGCCCTCAGGCGACCCCGGCGCCAGCAGCCCGGTGGCGGAGGGCCGCGGTGTGGGCCGCAGCGCGCGCGAGGGCGCGCTTGGACGCGAGCTCCGGCCCGATGGCCGCTCGTCCTGGCCGCCGTGGCCACCGTCCTCGTCACTGCCCTCCTCCTCCTCTACCACCAGGGCGCCAGGGCGCAGTGGTACCACCGCCTCCGGCGAATAGTCACCAGGGCCCTTGCCCTCGTCCCCGCGCTGCCCGCCCTCGGGCGCTTGTGGCGGCTCTTGTGAACCAGCTGCAGGCGCTGCAGCTTGCGGTACGGGCACCTGTGCCTCCGCTGCGGCGGCGTCCTCAGTGGGTGAGGCCTGCAGCGGACCCGATGTGTCCAGCAGTGCCGCGGACAGGGTGGCCGGCTTTGGGGCAGCAGCAGCAGTCGGCGCCGGGTCCAAGTCTTGAGTTCCAATGCCGGTCGTCGAGGAGGCTTGACGCAGCGGCGAGGGCCCGCGCACTACGTTCCTGGTTGCGCCAGCCGCCGAAGGTGCTGCGCCCCGCAGTCGCGAGGGTTGGTGCGCTCCCGCCGCGGGCGTGGAGCCGCCGTCGCTGGTGCTACCCCCTTCCGTTTGACCGCGCGTGGGCCTGCGCAGGGGCCAGCGCAATAGAATGCCATATGGGTCAGCGCGCACAGGTGCGACTGTGCGAGCCGCATCATACCAGCTTATGACATGTGCTGGTCTGCCGGATAATAGCTGTGAGAAGCCTTACTCAGACTCACGTGTTTGTGCCATCGGTGGTGGGACCCTCTGCCGCTCCCTCCAGCAGCACCGGCAGTGCCCCAGGGCCCATCATGCCCACACCGGCAGCACCGGTTTGTGCCCGTGTCAGGCTGCTCAGTGCCGGGACCTGCGGTGCGCAGCGGCGCACCCACATCTCGCAGCCATCTGGCTGCTCCAGCAGCTCAGCCGGCCAGTCGGCTCTCAGCAGGTGCTCCTGTGCGGCGGCGGCAGGCGTTGCTGATTAGGCGAGGTCAAGGAGAAGGGACACGGTAGCGCAGCGGTGGAACACACACGAGGCGGTTTGGTTTCCAGAGTTCTTCCACCCCAAGGCCCAAGCCCACCTGCACGTGGAGCGCAAAGCCCAGCGCGAAATCGGGTGTGTGGAAGGCGACGCAGAAGGCGTCTCCCTCCGTGCAGACCTCATAACCTCGGTTAGCGGCAATGGCCTGCTTCCAGGCAGTGGCGTAACGCAGTGGAGTGGGCGTGGCAGGGGTAAGGGGGCGAAAGTGGGAGCGGCGGGAGTGGGAGCACTTTGTCGATACCATACAACGCCTCTGGGTCTTAAGAGGCCACGACAGTCTATGAACGTGTCAGGAAAGATGGCCCACCTCGCGCATGATGCGGTGGTGCAGCGACAGGCACTCATCCATCACATGGCCGTCCAGCACCTCCCACAGCAATGTGGAGTTCTGTGTGCAGGGCAAGAGATCGTTGAGCGCGGGGTTTTGCTCGCAATTCAGATTGCTCACTGCTGCTGCTGCTGCTCCTGCGCTGCGCGCTTGCACCCTGTGCAGCCACCGCACGGCGCGCGGTAGCCGAGGGCGATGCGCTGCTGGTGAACCTCCTCGGGCATGAGCGATGTGTACATGCCGGAGTAGCAGTTGCTGCACAGCCGCAGTGCTTCAGTACGCCCGCTACACCGCAGCTCCCCGTAACGTACATGGCCCCGTTACTAGCACCATCCTCGTAGCAGTGTTGTAAATACTGTTGTCTGGGTCAGGCGGGTAGGCAGCCCCAGTGCCGCCCCGCAGCCCCCACGGCGCACCTGCACATCCGTCATGACCAGTGTGGTGGCCGGCCCTGCGCCTGGCGGCTTCACGGCTCGGAACAGCGCTCGCTTGCTGGCCTGGCGCCGCACCACGAAGGCGTAGCACACCACCCCTGTCAGCACCAGCAACAGCGCCCCGCCCACCGCTACCGCCACTGGCAACCCTATGCGCAACGCCGCGCTCTGGCTGCTGCCGCTGTCCCCCTCCGAGCCGGTGCCGCCGCTGTCCCCGGCGCGGCTGGGTGGCGTGAAGCCGGTGGCTTGCCAGTACAGGCGCAGCAGGATGGCGGGGTAGGGGAAGGCTGCAGGGAGGGAGAAGAGGGAGTGGGGAGGGCGTAGGTAAGAAAGACAGTAACAATGGGGTTCGCTGTCATGTCAACCGCAGAGTACAGCACTGGGAGCCCACATTGCAAAGTGATGCCGTATGCAGCCACTCCATAGGCACCGTGCAGACTTTACCTGTTACAATTGCTACAATGCGGGCCGCGGCGACGGCAGTCAAGGCCGCCACCTGCTGCTCCGGCACGCCGCTGGCGTTGGCGGCTGCTACAGCTGCCGCTGCCCCGGTGGCCGTGGTGTTGGCGACCAGCAGCAACACCGACACAGCCAAGTCATCCAGCACAGCCCTGCATATTCAGTGCCAACCAAAAAGGCAGGTGTGAGCGACTGAGCGCACGGCAGGAGGAGACTAGGCTAGGGACGTTCCGTGTATGGGTACAGTCCTACTTGGCCAATCATGGCTGCGCCCCGGGCTAACCTGTACTGAGAGCTGAACGGAAGGGAGATGTCCATTGCAGCATTCGGGTGGTTCATGGACTTGTCGACAGCCTGTGTGGAGGGGCCCGACATCGGCATCCACATTAAAAACAACCATCAAGCCGCAGCACACCTGGAGGCAATGCTCCCTGGTGCCTCCAGCACCGCCACACCCCAAGGCCCTGCACAGTGCACACTCACCTGCGCCAGCGCCTCCAGGTCCGCCGGGTGCAGGTCCAGCAGCTGCGCCGCCTCGGACGCCGACATGGACAGCGCCGCCGCAGCAGCTTCTGCTGACGTCAGCGAGGATACCAAAGGCCCTGCGCATGCACGCACATGTGAATCAAAATGACGTGCTTACCCACTACAAGTACCGTACACGTGGCTAAGATGATGACCACAAGTACAGCATCTGCGCCCACGCATCTGTTGGCGCCAGCAGCAAGTCCAGTTTCACCCGCCGTCCACGACACCGCGCACTCACCGGTAGCTGCACTGCTGTTCCCGCTTCCACTGCCGCCGGCACCAGCTACGCCCGCCCGTGCCACCGCCAGCAGCGCCCCCGCCTTCAAGTCCAGCTCGAAGGCCGCCAGCCGCACAAAGTCCTCCGTGCGCAGGTAGCTGGCCGCCGCCTGGCGCGGCTCCACGGCCCACGCCAGCGCCGCCTCGCCCAGTAGCGGCGCGCGGTTGACGAGCAGCGACTGGGCCGGCTGGGGCTGGACGGGCTGAGGCTGGGGCGCAGGCTGCTGCGTGGGCGCGGCGGCGAGGGGAGGCCTCGCTGCGCCCGCCTGCAGGCGCTGCAACAGCTCCTCGGCGGTTGCCAGCTGCGCGCTGTCGGCTGCAGAGGCGTTGGGGCAGCGGAGTGACGTGCAGGGCTGCAGCTGCGGCTGCAACTCCGTGGCGGTGGAGGTGGAACTGCTCGCCGTCAGGGTGCTGCCTGGCAGGGGCGCAGCGCCCACTCGACCCGACATGTTCAAGCCTGCAGTGGACAGTCACATATCATCAGCACTTGACGTGGCACGCCACAGCACTGTGGTGGACCTGGGGAGCCCATGCATACAATGAGTGACTGGGCTGGGGTTCGTGTACCAACCTTGGGTTTCGCTCTGTGTCAGCCGCAGCACCGCCGTGGCCCAGTCGATGGTGAACAGGCAGCGGCCCGCGGCAAAGAGCGGGTTCACAGCCCCGCACGCCGGTGCGCTCCCGTCCGTGGGCAGCTCGCCGCCACCACCCCGCAACAGCTCCTCAGTTGACACGCTCACATTGCTGAGTGAAACCACCGCACCGCCCGGCGTGAACGGCGCTGCGTTGCTGGCTGCCAGGGCCGCGTACGTCTGCAATGCGGCCTGCATGGCGGGGCCGCCCACCGCGGGGCTCAGGTCGGTGGCGTTGAACCAGATGCCCTGCTGCGTGCCGTGCGTCTGCGCCAGGGACGCATACACGGCCGCCAGCAGCGCCCAGCCCTTGCAGCCCGGCTGCAGGTCGGCGCAAAGCACGTGGTCGGCTTGCCCGTCCCCGTCTAGGTCCGAGTTCCGCAGCGCGCTCAGCAGCTGCACCAGCAGGTCCCAGGTGGGGGGAAGCAGCTGCTCGGCAGCCGTGGCGTTAGGACCATTGCTGCCAGTGCTGTTACTGCCCACGCCCCCGGTCGCCACCAGCCGCTGCCACCAGTCGCGGCGGTAGAGCAACAGCAGCGGCGCCGCCGCGGGGCCATCAGCGCTGCCTAGCCGCGGCGTGAGCAGCTCGGCCGGCAGCTCGGCCCCCGCGGCGGCGGAGGCGTTGAGCTGCTGCAGCCAGCTGGTGTTCCCGGCCGCGTGAGAGCGGAGCTGCGGGGAGGAGCATGAGGTAAGTTGGTCGGTCACAGCGCTCAGCTTTGTCTCTTGGTTCTTGTGCATGTCCTGACGTGCACAAACACATTCATCCAGCGGCTCACCAGCACAGACACTGCTGACTCCGCGTGTCCCACAGCCCGCGCATTTATCCTTGCGTTTGAGCTGTCGTCCCCACGGAGCTCCACCACCGCCAGGCGCTCATCAGCTCCCGGCAGCACTGCCCGGCGTGAATGATCAGCGGCTAGCGTGCGTAGATATGGCTGGCTGGGATGGAGCCCGCATGAGATTACCAGCCGCTGGAAAGCGGTGTTGGAGGGGTGAGGGCGCCAGGCGGTGTGAGGACAACCCGCGGAACGCGAACATCGCAGCAGAACAACCGTCGCTACTGCATTAACGCACCTCTGCACTTGTTACGTTGCTCCCAGACACCGGTGCAGCAGTAACCAGAGGACTGCGAGAGCGCACAAGTCGAGCAATGACGGGTCAACGATGACGAACCACAAATAGGGAGTGAGGGCAGCACGGCTATCTCATCGCAGCCATTTATGCGGAATGTCTGAGTAGTACCTGGCTGCCGGTAGCGCCACCACCAGCAAGGCAACAAGCCAGCGGCAGAGACGAGGACCGCGCCTGAAACATGCGTCACGCCGCATTCGAACTCTCTACATATGAGCCCTATGGCCAAGTGACCATATGCGTGCTTGGCAGCAGGCGGCTTTTCGCTCTGCAGAGTGAGGAGCCAAGGGACGCACAGCCATTCACACACATTTTACAGACAATAGGATGAAGTTGCACAATTGTCTTAATGCATATTCCAGCTGAAAGGACAGCCTCTGGCCGTGGTCATTGCGCCTTGGCCTAATGCGGTTTCAAGCATTGATGATATGTACAATTTGCCTGTGAAATGTATTCTGACAGCTCGCACGCTATGCTCAATGAGGACATGGTTACATATTGCAGTGCAGTAACTCCGGTCCCTGACCCCTCCCCATCCCCCCATTCCCCGCCACCCTCGCTTTCCCTCTCCCGACGCACGCATGCCTTCTCTACAAAGCCGCCTTGGCCACCTCGGCCAACTTAACCAACTTAGCTGCAATGTTCTAATTGACACTTCCACTCTGGCCACCACTGTCAGGTCGACATGCTGGCATTGCATTTCGCCGTCACAGGGCGTGCGGGTTACAAGGACAGGAAATCAGGAATGCACGTCGTGCTCACCACCTTGTAACCACACACAACACAACAACAAGAGGTCTGTTGAATTCCTAGTACAAGCAAGAGCAGAGGGAGATGAGAAGTAAGGTCCCGAGTGGGGTGGCTCTTATCCCGGCCCACAGATCCCAAAAAAGCGATTCAGGGCAAGAGTCGCAACGTAGGTTCGCGGTAACTTCACCTATGATCGCGCTTGCTGGCTCATAGAGTTTGCTGGCGCGCAGTCCTCACGCTCTGGGCACCCGGCCACTTACAAGGTGTTTGTGTCTTGGCTAGGGCTTGTGTGCAGTTGTGTGCGCGTTTGCGCGTGACGACAGCAGCTGAGGCTGTTGGCTAGGATTGGGGACAGGCACTTGCTGCATTCGGCCTGCAGGCGCGAGCAGGAGACATGCCGTATAGTTGGTAGGTGCACTTACCGGACAGTGGCGCCTTGAAGCGGGGCTGTCCGTTGACACTCCAGATAGGCGTTACAGTACATTGTGATCGCGCCGCAAAGGGAGGAGAGCAGGCAGCCCGCTGCCTGAACGGCAAATAGTATCTGCCTTTCGAGAGAGTCTAATGAAGGCGTGGAAGCACGAGCGGCTTCAGTCTGAGCCAAGCACTTTCCCATCAGACAACAAGCAACCAGGCGTGCAGATGAGCAAGTGCGCTGACTCAGAGCGAGCAGACTGATCCCCCGTAAACGTTGAGGAAGCCGGGCGTGGTCAGCGGCAGTCAAGACTGGCATTGGCCAGCTGGCAATGCCCATAAGACGTCAAGAAGCTGAGATTCACTCTCCGCAACGGCTGTGACGGCAGCCATTTGGTCCACCGAGTCCCGAAGCTCTACATCAGTGCGGCGGACCCTGGTTCCTTGCAGGACAGCTATTTGCCCAGCGCCAGCAACATAGCAGGGCAGCAAGGCTCGTGGCCGCAACCTAGTGTCAGCGGACAGCCCGAGCTAGGCACACACCGGCAGATGGTCGTGACACCCCTCCCCCGTCACACTCCTCCCCCGTGCCCCTACCCTTGACCATACCTCTTCTCTCAGGGGAGGGGCACGGGGGAGGAGTGTGACCTCCTGTCTTCTCTGGTCCTGGATTTGCTGAAATTCGCTAAAAACGGATTCAACAGATGGTTTGCAGCAAAGCAGACAACGGTAAGCAGGTTGGTCCCTGGCCGCATGAATTAGAGTGGGCTGAGCACACATCACGCCAACCGTCTCTGGCCGGACTCATCTGGCCGGAGGCATCCTGGCCTCAGAAGGGCCTCATCTCCAGGATGCGTCCTTACAGCAGGGGTGCAGCTAGCCGCAGAGGTGCCTGCCTGGGAAGAGTATTGAAGTTGCGCATGCACTGTTGGGCCAGTGCTCCACAGCTCCGACGTGATGGATTCCGCCATGAAGGATAGGGCGTGCGGTCCTGCGCCGCCAGGCGTTGCCGACCTGTTGCTGGCCATCCGGCATCATTCGCCGTTGGAAATTTCATACCGATATGCCGGCTGTACATTTCACCGGCAGAGCGGGGTCTTACCAGCCCATTCGACCGGGTTGAGGAGATTGCCCGGCGCTGCTTGTACCAACGGAGAACAGACAACCCAGGGGAGACTAACTCCGGCGTTCGGCCAGCCGCGCACTCCTGCCCTGCCGTTGCCAGATTGTTTGCCATTTGCTGGGGTCTGGGCGTCAAGCCGTCAGCTGAACGACGAGCCCCACCAACCTGCCTAAACACTGTCCCATCGCAGACCCAGGGGAGACAACCAGTGGTGTGACCAGTGAGTAGACATGATAGCTGGGAATGGCTGCATCGCGGTGTGCTGCCACGACGACTGCACGACAGGCATGTCCAAATTTGGGCCTGTGGAGAGGCCAGGGAGACGGGCAGTCGGGCACGAGGGAAGTGGGAGGTAGGGGGGGGGGGACTGTCGCACCTGGTCGGGGAGGGACTGGGAGGGGCAGGGACACACGGGTATGACGCCGGTCTGGAAATGGGGTCAAACGGCACGTCGTTTTTGACAGGGTTGGCGATGCGGATCAGACCCCAACTTTTGGCAGCGGGTCGTGGCTACCCACGGCTGACGTGTTTCTGTCTGATCCACATCGCTAGCATGTTGGTGTTGCAGCTGCCGTCCGGGGGGTGCGTTCCGCCTGCTTGGCACGGTCGGACACGGTCGTGGGGCCGACCTCCGAATCAGCTACCGGCGTTCTATAAGCATTATATTCATACTATAGAGACCTCAAATATTTTGTTTCCGACCTGTTCGGTGATGTCGCAGTCAACATGCTTCTCAGAGCTGTGCAAGGACCACGCTTTGGTGTCATTTTTGGTTGCCGTCGTCTAATATACATACAAAGGGACTAATGAATTGCTCCAGGGCTTAAGAGTGCGACTCTGGCGAAAGCATGCCCCGCGAAATGTGCCGACAGCCACCCTCGCAAAATGCGACGGGAGCCGAACTTTAGCATCCTTATATGTCATATAAGTTAATTCCAGAAATAGGGAGGCTAAATCTACGAGAGCGCGGAGATACACGTGTGGACACGTTTTTGCCCCTCTCCAGACCGTCGTCATACCCGTGTGGGGCAGGGAGGGGGGGGGATGCATTACGCCAGTGTGAGAAACTTCTTAGGGCTTTATCTCATGTTACTCCGTGTGTTGTTATACCATGTGTAGCTTCAATGCTCTTTCGTGACACGTACTCTGAGCGTTGTTCCAACTCGTGACAAAGTTTGCTTGAGGTGACCGAGCATGGCTTGGGCTTTCAAAGGGCTCAAGTGTGCATGTTCTTTTGAAATTGATTCCTGACTGCACTCTGGCTGCTCCGCAAGTATGAAGCGGCCAACCCGGCAGCGACCAAGCCTAACGGCGCCTCGGCCTCTGCGTGTCGCCTGAGACGGCTGACGATGAGAAGTAACGCTACTGCATGGCGACACGCTCTTCTTGCCGTTTTGCTGAGCCTTAACGCGCTCGTTGTTGCTGGTGAAGCTCAATGCGGGTAAGTTTAACTGTGACAAGGTTCCAAAATGAAAGCGTTCCTCAACTAGAACTAGAGCTGTGTATAGCTGGAGCTGCAAAAACATAAACCATGCACAAGCGACCTTTCCCGTCCTGGTCTCGAACACCCGTCGACGTTGTCTGCTGGAATACAGGAACGCGTCTGCTGCTGTCGGCATCTGTGGATGCGTGGGCCTGACCAACTCGTCAACGGTAGGGACGGCGGACTAACCTGACCTCTGGACACTCGCGGCCAGAAGCTCCGTGGTGTCAGAGCCGCGAAGGGCGGGGTCGTAAGCCTTTCCTCTGGGGGGTAGGTAGGTACCGGTGAAAGGCCGTTGCTGACCGCCCGAGCGCACGTGCGCAGGCTCCGCACATCCTGGTACGCGCCGGCCTGCGCCCCAGCCTGCCGCTGCTGGCCACGCTCGCCCGCGAGCACAGCGCCCGCGCTCTGCAGCCCAACCCAGATGAGCGGCTGGCGGTGGTGGACGTGCACGCGCGGGCCGGCAAGGGGCCGGGGAGCAGCGGCGGCGGCAGCAGCAGCGGCCTACAGGAGGAGCTGGCTGAGCTGCTGCAGGACGTGGGCTGGGCAGCGGCGGCGGCGGCGGCGGCAGGCGGGACAAACGTGGACGGCAGCCAGCAGGGCAGCGGGGCCGCGGGTGCCAGCACGTGGGCTGGCGCGGCCTTGGACGACAGCTGGGCCCTGGACGCCGCTTTGGCGCCCACGGCGCAAACACCACTGCCTGCGGCGGCGGCCAGGAGGCAGGCTATAGGGTAAGCGCTAGGCGAAGCACGCCTCGCAGGCGTTTCCCTTGTGAGGCACAGATCCAGGAGTGTACTCTATCCCAAGCCGTTTGAGGATATTTACAGCTGGCCGATGATGACCAGATGACTTCCCAATGGTTCCAAAGCTTGACTGTCCTGTGTCGTATGTGCGCAGGCTCGAGAGCAGCACACACGCGGCTGGACGGCAGGAGCAAGCTCCGGCGGCAGGCGCTTCTGCCCGCCGCAGCGCTGCTGAGGCGGTGGGGGCGGCTGGCACTGGTAGTGGTGGTGGCACTGCAGCGACAGTGCCGGCGGGATGGGGCTGGAGCTCGCGGGTGCTGGGCACGGCGGAGTACGCCGTTCGGCCACTGGTGCGTGCGGGTGGCGCGGGGCTCTCCATGGCTAGGGAGGTGCTGCCGTGAGGTGCTGCCTAGCTGGTCGCAATATGCGTTAAATGGCAATGTTGTTGTGCTGCTGTTGCCTGACAGTAGCGTTGTTACCCCGTGCTCCTCCCCGCAGCTCCGCTCTCACGCGGCCGGCAACACCAGCTGGCTGCAGCAGCTCAACGCCTCCGCCGCCGCGGGGGCCGAGCTGCCGGCCGAGCTGCTCACGCCGCGGCTAGGCAGCGCTGATGGCCCTGCGGCGGCGCCGCTGCTGCTGCTCTACCGCCGCGACTGGTGGCAGCGGCTGGTGGCGACTGGGGGCGTGGGCAGTAACAGCACTGGCAGCAATGGTCCTGACGCCACGGCTGCCGAGCAGCTGCTTCCCCCCACCTGGGACCTGCTGGTGCAGCTGCTGAGCGCGCTGCGGAACTCGGACCTCGACGGGGACGATAAAGCCGACCACGTGCTTTGCGCCGATCTGCAGCCGGGCTGCAAGGGCTGGGCGCTGCTGGCGGCTGTGTATGCGTCCCTGGCGCAGACGCACGGCACGCAGCAGGGCATTTGGTTCAACGCCACCGACCTGAGCCCCGCGGTGGGCGGCCCCGCCATGCAGGCCGCGCTGCAGACGTACGCGGCCCTGGCAGCCAGCAACGCAGCGCCATTTACGCCGGGCGGTGCGGCGGTGTCACTCAGCAATGTGAGCGTGTCGACTGAGGAGCTGTTGCGGGGTGGTGGCGGCGAGCTGCCCACGGACGGGAGCGCACCGGCGTGCGGGGCTGTGAACCCGCTCTTTGCCGCGGGTCGCTGCCTGTTCACCATCGACTGGGCCACGGCGGTGCTGCGGCTGACGCGCGCACACACGCAAGGTGGGTAGACGCCCTCCGGTGTCATGCGAGGGCTAACCGGGACGGAAACGCGCACGGTGCCTGACTGCGCGTGACGATGTGGATTACAGGGAAGGGCTGTGACTCACGTAGAAAATGAAGCATTTAACTACATACAATGACGCGCATTGGCTATGCCCTGCTCTGGTTCAGGCATGTCTGGGCAGCTGGGTGTGGCACCGCTACCAGGCAGCGCCTATGTTGTGCCCGCGGACACAGCATCGTCAAAGCAAGCAGGGGGTGCTGCGGCGTCCTCATCGGCGCTTCTTCCCTGCAACGCCAGCCTGTGCCCGCACGCGGCAGCCATGCCCGACGCAGCACTGCAGCTGGTGACGGCCCTGACGGCACCGCCCAGCGGCAGCGCCTCGCCGGGGCCGCCCCAGCCCCAGCCCCAGCCGGCCCAGCCGCCGCCTCTGGTCAACCGCGCGCCGCTACTGGGCGAGGCCAGTAACGTATGGGTGCTAGCGGCATGGCAGGCGGCGGACGACCTCATACGGCTGGACGACTACGCCGGGTGCGTACAGGACTGGACTACAGACTCGAGTCTGCGGGTTGTGGCCAGGGGCGGGCGGGCGGGCGGGCGGGCGGGCAGCGGGCAGTGGCGTGAAGTGGGCGGAGCATCGTTGCAGGTAAATGCCAACTGCTTGCGTGCCGTGTATATACTTGCACTTGCAGGCTCGTGGCGTACCAGCTGGGACTCAAGTACGCATCTTTGCTGCAGCCGCTCCGTCGCCCCAGCGGTAACAACAGCACCAGCAGCAGTGGCAGCGGTACCGCCAATAGCGGTGGTGCCAGTGGCGGCACGGGCCTGGCGGCGTTGACGATATCGCTGGAGGCGGACGCGGTGGTGGCTGCGGGGCCCAGTGGCCTGGCGCCGGGGCCGGCGGGCGGCTCGCAGCTGGTGGCGCTGGACCTGGAGGCGGAGGACGTGGCGGCGGCCCTGAGGGTGAGGGCGATGGGGGCTAGAGGAAGGGGCCCTGCAGTTTGCGGGGGCGGGGAAGGACAGGTCAGGGGGTGTTTTGCAACTGTTTGTGTCTCGTGTTGCCACATATCCGTTATGTGATAAGGGGCCGCGCCGCAAGCCGGCAGGTGGGGTCGTGTGGCCGGGCCGTGGCTGACAGACGCTCCCTGGCACCTGTGGTGTGCGCGTTTCACCTGTGCAGGCTGTGGACGCCTGCTTGCGGCATCCGAATGCTGCGGTGGACGTGCAGCTGCCGTTCAGCTCACAGTACAGGTAAGAACGGGGCGCTGGAGTGGAGGGGTTGGCGGGCGGGGTGCGTGCAGTGCCGCTGGTGCAGAGCCACTGGGCGTACGTCCTCATTTCGATTCATGTTTTGATGTTTTGTACGTTCGTCGCCAATCGTCGGCCGCGCTTTGCCACCGCAGGCTGGCCCTGGACGACCTCGCAGCGGCGTGGCTGGCGCAGTCGTCTGCCGCGGCCGCCGTGCCGGCAGCAACCGCGTCAGGGAGCAGCAGGGCGCTGGCTCAGGCGGCCGGCAGCGGCAGCGGCGGCACAGACGTGCTGCTGGAGGTGGTGGTGGAGGCCTTTGCAAACGTGACGAATGGTGAGGCCTGCCAGCGCGCGGTGCATGGTCGGGGCCCCGTGCAGGGTGCAGCCTGACATCCTGCTGCCACGGTTTGAGCCCTCGCGTCTCCCTCCCTCCCTGCAGCCTTCCCCTACCCCGCCATCCTGCTGCGGCTGTACTGGCAAGCCACCGGCTTCACGCCACGCAGCCGCGCCGGGGACAGCGGCAGCAGCAGCTCGGACAGGGCAATGGTGGTGCCGCTGGCGGCGTCGCTAGGCGCGGTGGGCGGAGCGGTGGTCGTATGTGCGGCCGTGACGGCGCTGCTGCTGTGGCGGCGGCGCGACTGGCGGCGGCGGCAGGCGGCGGAGCTGCAGCAGGGCAAGGGGCTGCAGCCGCCGGGGCCCGGTCCGGCCACCACGCTGGCTGTCACGGATGTGCAGGTGCGGCAGCGCGCTTCGCATATTACATGTGTGTTTGACGGCCGCACTCCCTGCCACCCAAGCAGCGGCTGCACCACAGCCACACGAATGGCCAGGGGAATTGAGGTTTGAGATCCGCACCAACCACTCGTTGTTTCCGAAAGCCGCGTGTGCTGCTGCTGCCGCCTTGCCGCTGCTGCAGAACTCCACGCTGCTGTGGGAGGTGCTGAGCGCGGAGCTGATGGACGAGTGCCTGGCCACCCACCACCGCATCATGCGCGAGGTGAGCACCGGGCTGCGCCGTGTCGGGCTGCCCTGGAACGGGGTGTGCGCGGGGGCGGGGTTTGTGAATACCCAGCCCAAACAAAACCAAACCCAGCCAAACTACCGGAGCGCAGGCAGAGGCAACGGTTGCAAGCGATAATACTTATGGCAGGGGGTCGAGGCGTCGCGAAGAAGCAGGGCGAGCGGCGCTGGCGATAAATGCCGCCGCCCGGGCTCGGTGGGGATGCAGCCGGTTGCTTGCTTGCCGGTGTGCTGCCTGCGGGCCTGGACTTGCAAACGGCACTTCAAACCACGTAAACACACATATATGCCGACACCACCACTACACCTCTGGTTCACTTCCGCTCATGCCATTCCAACCGCCACCTCTGCCCTCCACCCTCAGGCCATCGAGCTCTACTGCGGCTACGAGGTGTTCACGGAGGGCGACTCCTTCGCGGTGGCCTTCCACGGGCCCGACGACGGTGTCGGCTTCGCGCTCTACGTCCAGGTGGGCTTTAAGGTCCGGCCGCTTTCCGGCCGCGTTCGACCTTGTGCGCCTGTGCGAAGCCTGCACGCATGCCCACACACAGAGCAGCAGCAGTCGCTGTCAGCAGCGCCACATTACCTCATAGCATCATGCAACGTCGCATCACGGCATCCTCACATGGAATAGATGTGGGCTGTGTGCGCCGCGCCGCTCGCCTACAGATGGCCCTGCTGGAGGCGGACTGGCCGGCTGAGCTGCTGGAGCAGCCCGACGGCTGCGAGGTGTGGGCGCGCCGCAACACGCACCTCCTGCAGCCGCCGCCGCATCTGCACCTGGCGCCGCTGCTGGCGCCGACAGGCACGCCGGCGCCCGGGTCCCCCTCGGTGACGGCCGGGCTGCATACGGGCGGTGGAGGCGGCAGAGGACACAGCAGGGCGCCGTCGGCCTCGGGTTATGAGAACCCCTTTGCGGCTCGCCTGACTGCCGGCAGCAAAAGGTGGGACTTTGCCTCTCTGACGTGTCTAAGGCCGGTGCACTCGCTCCTGCCTGTCTCGTTCCCGCTATCTCCTCGCCCCAAGGTCCCACGCTCTCCACGCATCCCGACCCAGCGCATCCCTCCCTTATCATAGTACTCGTGGCTCACTCCAGCCTTTCATTGACCGCTACCCCATCCCGCCCCTGCGTCTACCAGGCTGCGCCAGCTTCTCACTGGCGCCGCCTCGCGCTCGCACTCCTACCTGGTGCCCAGCTCCGCGCCCGGGACGGGCCTGGGCCTGGGCTTCGGCGGCTCCCCGCGCGCTGGCGGCTCCGCGTTCTTTTCCCCCGTGGCCAGCATGCTGCTGCTGGACGGCAGCGGCGCCGGCGGCAGTGGCCACTCAAGCACCGCCGCAGGCGCGGCGGCGCCGCCTGCGGCGGCTGAGGCTGCCGCCGCGCTCGCGGCGGGCCGGCCGCCGCTGCCTGGCCCGTTTGGGTCGTCACGGCTGGCGCGGCAGCAGCGGAACAGCTACAGCGATTACTGGCCCACCCAGGCCGCGCACGGGCTCGGTTCGCCGCGGCTGGCCACGCACACCGGCGCGGCCGCTGGCGCTGCTGGCGGGGCGGCGGTTGTGCTAGGTGGTGGCGGCTGGCCCGACGGCGGCGGCGGCGGCATCAGCGCGTCAGGCGGGGCGTGGGGCAATGCCGGAGCTGGTGGCGGGGCTGGGCAGATGGGGAGGGTGTGGTCACGAGCGCACACTGCAAGGCGCTCGTTCGATGTTGGAGCCTCTTCGCTGCACGAAGCTGCCGGCGGTCTGGAGTGGCAGTCGCGCCGCAACGGCTCACCGGCCCATGGGAGCGCGCGCCTGCTCTCGGAGGCGGGCTTAGGGCTCGGCCTGGAACAGGCCGGCCGACACCGCAGCGCCAGCACCCAAGCCCTCCCAAACCTCGCGCACGGCTGGCGGGGATTGCTGGCGGCAGCTGACGCGCAGGCGGCAGCAGCTGCAGGTACTGGTGATGGCAACAACGGCGGCGGCACCAGGGCCGGCCCGGTGGCACTGGATTCCCCGGCAGCCTCCGTCGCTGTACGCAGCTATCGCCCACACGGCGCAGTGTCCTCGCCTGCCCGAGCTGGCTGGCCGGGGTCCGGCGCAAGCGCACACTCGGCCATCGCAGCCCCAGCCTTTCCGCCCGGCGGCGCCGCCTCTGCCTCCCACCTCCTCACCACCAACGCCCTGGCCCCTGCACGGCCGGGGCCGCTGGTGCCGTTCGGGCGCTCGGTGTCATTCGGGCATTACGATGGCGACGGCAGCGGCGCCAGCGAGGTGGTCATCCACAATGACCTGTTTGAGGGGCGTGAGGGCGAGCTGGAGGCCGGGCAGCCGGGTGAGACGTGCGCGGCGGCGTGTGAGGACGCGGCGCTGCCGGCGCGCCGCGGTGCCTGCAGCATGGCGGTGCGCGGGGCAGGCAGGCCGTCCGTGGTGATGGAGGCGTGCGAGGAGGAGGGTGGTGCCGCCGACGCAGCAGGGGCCGGGGCCGGCGCTGGCGCTAACGCGCCTGCAGCCCTCCCGGGCACGGCAGCCGGCAAGTCCTGGGTGGGGCGCAAGGGCGCTCTGGTGGGCGACAGGCGCGGCAGCGGCAGCTGGCGGCAGGTGGTGCAACGCGTCATGTCGCCGGTGCTGCTCGCAGCAGGGGCTTCAGCACGCAGCATCGGCAGTCCCAGCAGCAGCCGCTCGCTGGGCAGCGAGGCGGCTGCCGCACCCGCCCAGCAGCAAAAGCAGCAGCTGCAACAGCAGTATCCGGTGAGCGCGGGCGGAAGCGCGGCGGAAGCCGGCGCCGCAGCCCCGGGGCTGCTGGCGCGGCAGCAGCGCCAGGGGCCCTCGCAGGGGGCCGGGGGCACCACGGTACAAGGTGCGGGCGCGGGCAGTATGGGCAGCGGTGGCGGCGGCACCGGCGGCAGCAGCTACTCCATGCCGCTGCCGCCGCAGATGCTGCTGCCGAGCCTGTCCCACGCCGCCGCCGCGGCGGGGATACTTGCACCCGGCGGCCCGGGCGCCCGGACCCACCTGGCCAACCCCAACCCGGTGGGCTACGTGCGGACCCCCCTGTCGCGCACGAGCACCCTGGACACGCCCCGGCCCGGTGGCGCAGGGGCCGGCGCCGGCGTAGGATCCGCCGGGCAGCAGCTGCCTCCTTCGGGATCGCTGCTTCGCACTGGCAGCAGCGGCGCGTGGGGTGGCGGCATCATGGTGAGCGGTGGCGCCGGCGGCGTGAGTGGCAGCAGGTGGGCTCACGGCGGCATGCTCCACAGCGGCAGCCTGGGCACCTTTGGTGGCGGCGCCCCCGGAGCGGCGTCAGGCGGGGCGGCGGGAATGGGTGGAAGCTCATCACTCGGATCGTTCGGCCCGCAGTACGTCCACCGAGCGCCGTATGCAGGCGCGCCAGCCGGCGTGCCGCCACGGCCGCGGCCGCTGCACGCGCTGCAGGCGCCGACCAGCGCGCCCGGCTTCGGCCTCAACAGCCTGGAACGAGCGGGCAACCCCGTTTCAAGCATGGGCCGTGGCGGCAGTCTGGAGCCGCCTCTACAGGCCGTCAGCGGACCGGACGGCGGCGGTGGCAGCAGCGGCCAGGTCAGCTCCCTTAACACTCCGTCCTCGCCGGGTGCGGTAGAGTACTCGGCCCAGGCGGCGCCGGGTGCCAGTGGGCTGCTACTGCCACCCTGGCACGACCCGCGCCACCGCGGCGGCGGCGGCAGTAGCAGCGCACTGCTGCACCACCAGCAGAAGCTACAGCAGCAGCACCGCAGCGTGCGCAGCGGCGCCGACGGCTCGGTGGGCCTGGTGTCCTCGGAGCGCGATAGCCCTGGCAGCATCGGCTGCTACATAGGTGTGAGCAGCGCGGCGGGACTGAGCCCTGGTGGCGCCGACGGCGGCTGCAACAGCACCAGTCAGCTGCTGATGTGCAGCAGCGCAGGCTCCTCCGCCCGCGTGACGCCCAGCTGGGGTCTGGTCATGGGGCCAGCCGCTGCTGGCAACGGCCTTGTGGCAGCAGCTACCGCGGCCGCCGACCACTCCCACAGCAGCAGCAGTGCGCTGGTGCTGCTGGGGCCGTCCGCGACGCGGCTGCTGTCCGGCGACCTCGGCAGTGTGCTGGAGGGCAACGAGGGCGAGGCCGGGGACGGCGGCGGTGGGGCGGAGCCGCGCAACGAGCGGCTGGTGAGCCCCGCGGCCATGGCCAGCGCTCCAGCCCCCAGCGCTATTGCTGCGGGTGCAGCTGGGACAGGAGCAGCAGGAGCTGTCGCAAGGGCGCCCGGTGGCGGCAACACAGGCGCGGCCCCTGCAGCGGCCTGTCCATCACCGATACACGGAGTACTTGTGGAAGAGGCCAGGTCCGAGGTCGAGGGGTCCATGGCGAGGATTGGGTATGCCAGCCCCGGCGAGGTGACTGCGGAGCTGAGCGCCAGCAGCGAGCAAGCGCTGTCCGAGGGCGCGTTCGAGGTTTCGCTGCGGCGGCAGCCCTGGCGCCAGGGCAGCGGCAGCAACAGCAATACCGCCAGCACCAACAACAGCACGCGGTACCCTGCCTCCAGCATGCATTCGCCGCCGCCGGGCCAGCTGCAAGTGCACATGCAGACGCCCGGCAGCGAGGACACGGTCGTGGCAGCTATAGCCTCAGCCGGGCCTGCAGGAGAGGAGGCCGCTCACGGGGACGCTGACTCGCAGTTCAGCTTGGGCCGTGGCCTGCGCCTCAACCTGAGAGCCCTGGTGGAGCAGGCCGAGGCCGAGCAGGCGGCCGCAGCGGATGGCGGCGGCGCGGGGCAGCAGGCACGTACCTCGTCGGACGGCGGCGGCGCTGGCGGCGGCAGCGGCAGCGGCGCACTGGCTGCGGATGGCGCCGACACGCCGCACCTGACGACCGTGCCGGCATGGAGCAGGCTGATGGCGGGGGGTGCGGACCTCGATGCTGACGAGGCGGCGGCGGTGTGGAAGGGTGCGGCAGAGGAGGCCGTGGGGGAGGCTCCTGCGCAGTCGCCGCACACGGCAGCGCCTAGTGCGACGGCCGTGGCTGAAATAAATGTGGGGGAGATGGCGGTCAAGGCCCCCTACAAGCCAGGACCTGCCGCCGCGGCCGCCGCGGCCGCGGTCGAGGTCCAAGTACAGGCATTGGGCCCGGCAGCGAGCGCGCCAGCGTCGCCTACCGTACCCGGAGAGCGCTCGCCATCGCTGCCCGGCCTGCCGCCGCCGCCGCCTCCCGGGCTAGTCAACGCGCTGCGGCTCTCCACCGCGGCCGCCCCGCAGCCGCAGCCGCAGCCACAGCCGCAGCTGCTGCAGAGGTCACGGCTGTCCTCGGCCGGTGGGCGCGCGGACGCCAGGAGTGGTGGACATGCGGCCGGCAGCGTGCCGGCGCGGATGTCGCTGCCTGACCAGGCGGTGCAGGTGCCGCAGCGGCACTCGGGCGCGCGCATGCCGCCCCAGCTGCGGAGGAGCAGCAGCAGCCTGGAGAGCTCGCTGTCGGCACGCCAGCTACTGGCGGCACAGGCCGCCGCAGCGGCAGCAGCAGCCGCAGCAACAGCAGCCGCAGCAACAGCAGCCGCGGCCGATGCGGCCCCTAGCCCACCACCGTCAAGACAGTCGGCCACCGGCGGCCAGACTCGTGCTGTGCTGCGTGTCTCGCCCAAGGGCGCGGCGTATTCAGCGGTGCAGTCCGCCTCTGCCTCGCCAGCAGGCTCTCCCAGCCGCCAGCGTGCCGCCGGCCTGCCGCCACCAGCTCCCATCACATCGCAGCGCGCGGCGGACCCTGGCGTCCTACCGGAGCCACAGCCGGTCGAGCTGCCCCCTCAGGGCACGGGCGCGGACGACGGGGTGGACCTGCAGGGCGGGGATGCAGAGGCGGCGGCAGCGGCGCATGACTGCCAGCTGGGCGGCACGCTGAGCGGCAGCGGCAGCAGCGGCCCCCGGGAGATCGTGACCTCCGACCGCACACCGCGCGTCAAGCGCCTGGGCAGCCTGATTAACGCCTCACTGGCGGAGGCGGCTGGGGCGGTGCCGAGCTCCGCGCCACCCCTCGGCAGCTGGTCCCCTCATCCCGGCGCGCAGCCGCAGCACTCCCTTGAGGCGTTGTGCGGCGGCGCTGGTGACGCCGCCAACGGTGCCACAGCGCAGCCCGCGCATTCGCCGCAGATGGACGACAACGGCGACTGCGGGACATCTCCCTGGGACGTCACGGCGGCACAGATGGGACTGGTCTCGGGGCATGATGGCGGAGGCTATGTGCCACGCGCGGGCGCACAGGCACCGGCGCCACAGGTGGCTTCGCGCTCCCGGCGCTGGCAGACGCGTGCGAGCGCCTTGCCGCCGCTGCCGCCCATCACCTCCGGGGCTGAGTTCCTGCCGTCGCGCCCCTCCAGCAACTTAGCCCCTTTGGACATGAGCCCGCCGGTGCCCCAGCAGCCGCAGCCGCAGCCGCTATCGCGGCAGATCAACACGAGCGCCCGCGCTGCCAGAGACTGCAAGGCCATGGGAGTAGATGGGCACCAAGGGCCGGAGGTGCCTCGAGCGGAAGCCGCGGCAGAGCGAACGGAGGCGGACGAAGCGCCGGGCATAGACTCGGACCTGCTGCGGTGGCGCGACGGCGAGCCGCAATCCCGCGTCGGCCGGGACTCGACTGGGGGATTTCTGGGCGACCTGGAACCGGGGCCTGTGGAGGGCGCCAGCAACAGCCGTGGGCGCCGCGGCAGCAGCGGCAGCGGTGCTGGCGCCGTTACCGCGGCTGGGGGTGGCGGTCCCACGGCGCCACTGCAGCCGCTGCCGCCGTCAGCTGCCGGAGCCGTGGCACCGGATGCGGCAGCGGTGAACGTGCCTGCACCACCGCCAGCCCGAGACGAGGCAGCTGTGGCCAGTCCCCAGGCGGCGAAGAAGCAGGCAGCCAGCCATCGTGCCGCCACCGCAGCCGCAGCCGCCACGCCGCAGCTGAGGGCATCGCCGTCCGGCCGCCGGCAGTCCGACGCCGCCAGCTGCCCGCCTGCACGCCGCGAGGCTCTGCCGCGCTCCCTGTCCTCCGCCGCGCAGCAGGCCACGCAGCAGCTGGCGGAGGTGGAGCGCCGCCGGCAGCTGCGGCAGCAGCATGAGCCGCAGTGCCAGGCGCATGGCAAGGAGCAGGGAGCAGGTACCTCCGGCAGCCGGAGCGGAAGGGCCAGCCGCGACATTGCTTCCAAGGCAGAGGCGCAATCACTGGAGGGCAAGGCCGCAGCCGCGGCCGCAGCCGCGGACATCACAGACGGTCGCCGCTTCTTGCCGCCGGCCCTGACCCCGCCACCCGCCGTGGCTACAGCCACGGCCGCCACGGCCGCGGCGGCGCTGGTGCAGGCCAGCGCCGCCAGCGGCAGTAGCAGGGGCCCGGCTTCCAGCAGCAGCTCGCGCTACAGCGGGCTGGCGGGGCTGGCGGGGCTGGAGGGTCTGGAGGACGCCCTGGGTCCGCTCATGGAGTGGCGCCACGTGGTGGAGTGGTGTGTGGACGCCGACGACATGGCCGAGGAGGAGGAGGACGAGGCGGAGGTCGACGAGGAGGAGGACGCGATGGTGAGGAGCGAGGCCGGCGACGGCTTCGGGGTCGAGCAGGCAGACCACAGCGGGCTCGGCGGCAGGGGCGGCGGCAGCACAAAGCTGTCCACGCTGCAGCTGCATGTGCAGGGGCTGCGGCACCGCCGCAACGCGGCCGGCGTGCACGGCAGTGGGTCGCACAATGCGGTGTTCGGGCCCACATCCACACGCGGCGGCGGCGCTGCGCGGCGCACCATGGACGGAGGCCCGCCTGGGCGTGTGGGTGCGCGATCCACAGTCATAACAGGAGCGGGCGGCGGCCGCCACCCGCCGCCAGGACAGCCGCCGCCGCCGCCGCCAGGGCAGCAGCCGCAGCAGCCGGCTCGGCGCACCACGCTGGATGGCCAGCCCCTGCACATGCCGCTGCCGCTGCCGCTGCTGCCCGCCTTCGGCCTGTCAGGGCTGCTGTCGGGGGGCGCCGGCAGCGGCCTCAGCGCCCTCAAGCGCGCCGCAACCACCATCACCGACAAGCTAGGCGTGGGGCAGGCCGCCAGAGGTACCACAGGGGCAGCGGCAGTTGGTGGAGCCTCTCCGCTTGCGAGCACCGGTGCCGACAATAATGCCAGCTCCGGTGATAATGCGATCGCGCCAGGAGCGGCTGCGGCCCCGGCTGCGGCGGCAGCGGGCGGCCGGTTCGGTCTGTTGCGCGGCCAGCTGCAGCGCCACCTCACGCTGACGTTGCCGGACGGGGAGGAGCCGCCGACGGCAGTGCGGTCACCCGGGAGCGGCGGCGGTGCCGGCGGCCTGCCGCTGCGCTCGCCGGCGGGCGCGGTGGCGGCCCCGATGCTGCGCAGCAGCGGCAGCACGCCCGGCGGCGGCACACCGGGTGGAGCGGTGGTGGGCAGGGCGGGCGGCTCGGCCACGGACGGGGTCGGGCATTGGGCCATGGGCGGCGGCGAGGAGGTGAGCGGCACACGGAGTGACTGACTTCCGCAAAAGCCGGGCAGGGTTGACCGTGCTGGCATACGCGGCACAAACATTGCGCCATAACCTGTTGTTCACGAGAAGCTAACCGACAAATGACTTCCATCTGCCTCCTACAGGATGGGCCTCCCAGCAACCGCTCCGGCGGCATCGGCGGCGGTGCCCTGACGCTCGAGTCCCGCCGCGGCACAGTGGCCGCTGCCGGGCAGCTGCTGTCGCGGCTGGGCGCCGCCGTCACCGCCGCCGTCAAGCAGCTGACGCCCACGCACGCCCAGGCGCCGCCGCAAACGCCAGCAGACCCGACGCCTCAGCAGCACGGCATCAGCGCCACGGACCCCTTCAAGCGCACCACCTCGACCGGCCTGGCGACGGCGGAGGAGCGCCCCTCCGGCGGCAGCCACCGTGGCACGGCCGCGGCGGCTGCGGCGGTGCTGCGGCGGGTGCTGGGCGGCGGCGGCTCCACGCCGCCCGCATCGCCGCAAGGCAACACGCTACCCTCTTCGTCGCCCCTTGGCAGCGTCACGCGAAGCAGCCTTTCCAGCCACACGAAGGAGTCAAAGCGGGGGCAGCAGCCCGGGGATGCGTCGGCGGCGGCACACGCCGACGCGAATGGCGGCCCAGGGACGGGCTGGAGCTTGGGCGTTGCCGACATCGAGACAGGGTTGTTGGCGGACGGCGGGCCGCCGGGCGACATGGGTGCCGCGGTGTCGCTTGGGGTGCGAGCTGCAACCGCTACAGCTGCATTTGGCAGGCGCATTCCTCGTGACACCGAGCCTGCGGCCGTGGCCCTGGCGCCTGCGCCTGCGCCGCCGCCACCAAGCGCCGCGTCCTACGCTTCGACCACAGGGGCTGAGGCGGCGGCCATGGCAGCTGTAAGGGCCTCTGCGGCGGGGCACTTGCCGGAGTCGGGCAGGGTGGCGGGCAGCCTGTGTCTCACCCCCATGTGGATGCGGCTGGCTCCCTACACAGTGCCGGCGGCAGCGCAGCACGATGACCGGGGCCGGGAATGGGCACAGGCCGGACAGGTTGCTCCGCGCCCCGACGTGGCAGAGGAGGCAGCGGCTGTGGCGCTGGCTGCACAGGGAGGCGTCACCGTCGGGCATAGCCGCCGCTTCCCCAAAATGGATACCGATGCCGATGCCGATGCCGATGCCGATGCTTACGGCGAAGCGGATCCCCAGGTGCTGCTGCCCCCCACGGGCCGCGCCTTTGGCAGCGTCGTCATGCTGCCAGTGGCCGGGTCCAGCAGCGCCTGGGAGCGTGTTACCAGCAGCACCAGGCGCAGCACCAGCCTCGCAGGCATGGCGCCCCCGGCGCTGTTGGCTATGGGGTCCGGACGGGCAAACACCAACACGCTGTCCCAGTCTGGGGGGCTGTCGCGGTCCAGCATGCCGCGTGTCAGCGGCATGGGCGGGGCCACAGCCGCGGGAAGCGGCGCAGACGGCGACGGAGGCGGAGGTGCAGCAGGCGGCGCAGCAGGCCTGCTGCTCGGCACCACTGGTCATGGCACCGGCTCGCGCCTCGGCTTCAGCGCGCTGTCCATCAACCCCGGCGGCCCGGGCTGGAGCCGGCTGTCGCGGCACCCCACCAGCAACCTCGACACCACGACCAACAACCTGACAGCCGCGGCCGCGGCGGCACTCGCCACGACCACCGAGCCACCCTCGCCGGCGCTGCAAGGCGGCTATACCATGCTCAGCGGGTACAGCCAGGCCGGCTACAGCCTTGCAGGCTATAGCAATGCCGGCTACAGCCATGGCGGCGGGTTGGTTGGCGGCGGCGGCGGGCTTATGCTCGGCGACGGCCGCGAGTCCAACGCGCGGCAGGGGCTGTTTCCGCAGGTGCACACCTCCAACCTGGCGGGCATGCTGCGGCGCAACAGCGTGACGGGGGCGCTGGCCGGATTGCCGCCCGGCGTGTCGGCGGGCGGCCTGGGCCTGGGTGGGCTGCGGTCGTCATTCGCGGACTTGGGCGGCCTGATGGGTGGCGTGGGAGGAGTCGCGGGTGCGGAGGGCGTGTTCGGGTTCCTGTGGCGCGACCTCAACGCCGCCACCAGTCACATGGCGGCTGCGGCGGCGACCTACGCCGCCGACGGCGCGCTGTCGGCGGGCATGGGCGTGCGCGCCGCCAGCGGCTGGCTTTCCTCGGTGGCGACCACCGTGGCGTCCGCGCTGCAGCTCCTGTACGACAGGTGGGCTGCACGACAGGTGCCGCGTGTGTGCCGTACGGGTCAAACCGTACACACTAGCTCGCTTATGGGTGCAAACTGCCATGTGCTTTGCGTTGATGGGGCTAGGGCTCCTGGTGTATGCACCGGTACCGGTAGGCCAACGAGGCTCCCGCGATGCTGCCACTCACGTTCGCGACCATTGTACGTGCAGGCTGAGCCCGGGCGAGGTGCTGCTGGCGCATGTGGCCGCCGGCCCACGACGCAGCCTGGGAGCAGGCGTCGGGGCCGCTGGGGAGGGGAGCGGCCACCCAGCGGCGCCAGGGACGGCAGCCGGCACGCCCTCGCACGCGGGCGGTGCTGGCGCCGCCGGGGCATCCTGCGGCGGCGGCGGCGTGGAGCCTGAGCTGGTGCTGCGGGGGCTGCGTGTGCGCGTGGGGCTACACTCGGGCCCTGGCGAGGCGGAGGTGGTGATGGAGGTGGTGGAGGGGGCGCTGGTGGCCCGGTACGTGGGCGACTTCCTGGCAGTGGCCAAGGAGGTCAGCGACTCGGCCATCGTAAGTGTGTGAGGGGCGCAGGGCAGGAAGGGGGCGCAGGGCAACAGGGTCAGATGACGCAACGCGGAGTGGGCGACAGGATTTGCCGCACGGGGACCTGCGTGCATGCGCGATGGCAGCATGCTCCTCAGACACATACACACACACACTCTCTCTCTCTGTGACACGCGCACGCCCGTACACCCACGCGCGCAGGGCGGCATGGTGGTGCTGAGCGGCGCCGCCTTCCGCGCCTACCAGCAGCAGCTGCGGCGGCGCGAGCGGCACGGCGGCGGCGGCGGCATGGGGCTGCGGGAGGGCGTGATGGTGCTGCACGTGGGCGACCACGTCATCAAGGAGCCGCACGGCGGGGCGGCCGCAGGTGAGAGCGGGCGGGTGCATGGGTACGGCAGCCAGTGGTTGAGGCAGGGGAGGCGGCCGCTAGGCCTGGCCCGGGGCCAGTGAGCTCCCGGGTTCTGAGCTGGCACTTCACAGCATGTATGCTTGTGGCTCTCACACGCTCGTCTGGGCGCCTTCCGCAGGCCACGACAGCACCATCGCCAACGCCTTCGCCGACGCGGAGTCTTCCCCGGTGGTCAGCGGCGCCCGCAACATCAGCCGGACGCAGCGCCAGTCCCTCAGCCGCACGCACTCTGGCTGCCTCCAGGCCTCGCCCATCATCGCCGCAGCACCGCGCGCTGCCTCCATGTCACGGCTGGGCCTGTCGGATGCGGGCTGTGCGCGGGAGCTGTACGCTGCCGTGTGCCCAGCCATGGTGGCGCGGCTGGCACTGCTGCCGTCACCGGTCCGCACACACGAGGAGGTAGCTCTCGGCTGCCTGTCCGCGCCCGCCGGCCTGGTGGCGCCCGTGTTCTGCAACGTGCACGGCGTGGAGACGCTGCTGGCCTGGGAGAAGGTGCTGCAGGAGCGCTTCATGCGCAGCACGACACCGCACATCGCCACGCCGGCAGCCGTCACCCTGCAGGGTTACGAGGGCGGCGCGGACGGCCGTGCCTCGGCCGGCGGCGCGTCATCGCTGGCGGCCGCACGCGGCGGCGTACACAGCAGCGCCGCTGGCCCGGCAGCTGCTCGGGCCTGTGTGGTGCAGGTGGCGCTGGCCATGCTGCGAGACGCGGCCACAGCGGCTGCCCGGCGCCACGGCGGCTACGTGGTGGCCTCGTCCGCGGACGGCGGGCACTGGGTGCTTGTGTTCGGGTGTGCGGAGGCGGCGGTGGGCTGGGGCCTGGATATGCTGCAGGCCATGCTGACGGCGGAGTGGCCGGACGGGTTCCTGGAGCACGAGCTCACAGAGGAGGCGTGGGAAGGTGAGGCGACGGGACAGGCATTATGTGGGCGCGCCACTGATTGTGCTGTCGGCAGCCGCTCACTCGGATTGCTATTTGTTACTTCGCACAGGCGGGCGGCTTGTGAAGCGCGGTCTGCGTCTTCGCATCGGCGTGGACTTCGGCCGAGCCATGGTGCGTCTGGTGCCCCGCAGCGGCCGACTGGACTACGTGGGAAGACCCATGAACCGGGCAGCGCGCATCGCGGCGAAGGCGAAGGCGGCGTCGGTGAGTGCCCAGGGGGGCTGGGGTTGGGGGTCGCAGGCGGGCGGGGGCAAGGGAATGGAAGGGAAAGGCAATACCGGTATCCCGACTCTAATCGTCATGTCATTCCCCCCTGCGGTGACCGCAGCTGCTGGTGAGCGACGCCGCCTGGTCCGCCGCCCGGCCCACGCTGGGGTCTGGCGTGGCCGCCACCAACCTGGGCACCATGCAGCTCAAGGGCGTCAAGGAGCAGCTGGAGCTGTGGGCGCTGCGGGCATGCAGTGCCGCGGAGCAGCCTGCAACGCACAGCGGCCTGGCGGGTGCGGAGACGCAATAACACTGCGCAACAAGGTCGACAAGGATTGTCACATAACCCTTCTGCACTCAAACCCAGTAATAGTTAGGTTTTACATGTTGGATGCCAACCTTGGATGCACTGCCGTTGAATAAAAGCAGGGCTTAAGCCTGCATGAACAACATAGCAAATTCCCGCTGCAAGGCCAGGAGCCGCGTGATTGTCCGGGGATTACGGTATGCTGCATATTGGGGAGTTACATGCATGCGCTGGAATGCCGCATTGCGACGTTACTTCCGACTGGTTGGGCCTGTATATCCATATGAGGGATGCCGCTGTGACAAGGCGTGGGCTGTGTACGCGAGGGTTTGTTGCCACGGTGTTGGCTTGTCCTAACGCTGCCTGCCAGGCTGGAGTGGCGTCTACATAGCCAGTTTTGGGCGGATGGCCGAAAGGAGATGGCGCGTGCGCACAGAATGTAAGGGAGTGTCGCGGCCGATAAGTGTGTGCATGGCACTTTGAGTTTGATGGATCAGGTGGTCAGTCCAAGTGGGCAGGACAAGCAGCCGTTACGTGTGCGGACACTGCATCGTGTGATTTCATTACTCCAGCCCACCCTCGGCCACAGTGGCGCCGCGGCATGTGAGTCAGTACACAGTATCTTAAAAGTTAAAAATCATTCATACGTATCATGTATTAAGGTGTGTCGTAATGGACTTGCGGTTGCGGCGTGCCAGCAGGGGTGCCCCACCCCTGGCTGCCTGTACGGTTGGAGGCATGGCTATCTCTCATATCTGGCCAGTTTTGCGAGGGTGGCCGAAGAGATGTGCGTATGCAGGCGTCTGTGTAAGGCGGCACTTGCTCCCCACTATCCACATCCTGCAGCGCATTGCTCGTGACGCAGTTGCCACCGTACGGACACGAAGTGGCAGAGCAGGCGTACAGACCAATACCGGTGCCAGCGGTTGATACGGGTTCAGACACGTCGCCGAGTTTCCACGACACCAACTGGATCGTCATTGTGACAGCGCCGGTTATTCACGCAAGATTATGCTGCCAGCACTATCCACACGCAACGGTGCCCATGTATACGCGAAGGTCAGCCGGTCACGCGGCCGATAACAGTGATGGCGGGAAAGCTGTATCCACACCCTGAGTCCTCAGAAGCGCCGCAAAAAGACCCAGCGTTGGTTCACGCGCTATAACCTGCATACAAGCGAAGCGCCACGCCAACGATGCAGTCCATCAAGACCCACGCACTCAAAGTGCTGGTTATACAAACTTAGCTTCCCTATAGTTACCAAAAATCAATACTGCTACTGTGGCAGCCAATAGTGTTCAGCAGAGTAGCGACAAATGAAATTGGTTTACGTGGCAGAGCCGGTCAAGTTGCTTGACCCGATTGCGAAACCGAGTGCTTGTCTGTATACATAAACGATGATAAGTTTATGTGTAATTATAACATTCAGTAATAGCATAAATTCATACTAGGAGAACGTGGCTCCAGGATTTCGCCCTGCGCTAGACCTCTGCGGCTTCGCGCATAACGGCATAACGGGGAACGTATGCAAACAAACCGCCTCACGAGCTTTAAATTTGAATATAAGCTTTATAGCTCTCCAAGACATTGTCGCCAACCCCCGCACGGTTGTGGACTGTCGGCTGACAGGCAGAAGCGAGCTTGTGCTTGAGGCAGCACGACGGTTGGTCTCATTCATATGCGCTTGTCAATCAGGCACTCAAAAACTCAGGCCTAAAACATGTGTACGTTGTGCAGTGGCCCATTGGCGATGCCGCACCACCAAAAGGAATTTGCTGCAGCATGGCTATCAGATGAGGGTACACTTGTTGTTCACCTGTTATAGATAGCGTTTCCCTGGACAGCGGCGCACAGGGTTAATGTCCCTGACGCCCCAGCATGATGCTGGCTCAACGTTGACCGTCCTCGCACTCTGCTCTCTCCTGGCAGCTCTACCCTGTGTGTTCGGACAGACTGGGTATGTCATAGCACCTGAGTGGGGGCGTTGACCGCTTTGTGCCAGCTGGTCCAGGTTCGTGTGCGCCCGAAGCGCCCAGTCCCGCAGGCCCTGGTCTCAACCGCCAATCACGACCGACCCAGACTATTGCTCGCTCCACGCTTCTGCAGGGCTCATGGCGGCAATGCGACCGAACAGCTCCTGCTATGCGGTCTGTCCCCGGCCCTCCCCTCATTTGCGTCCATAGCGGCCGACCACTCGGCCGCCGCCAAGCTACAGAGTGCGGACAGCGGCGTGCTGCAGCCCACGCGGCTGCTCCACGGGGTCCTGGCCCAGGCGGCGCTGCAGGGCCCGGTGGCACCAGGCTTGGACGCCGTCCTGGCAGATGAAGCTTTGTCGGTGGCCGCTGAGGGCTGGTGGGAGGGCGCGCAGTTCGTAGCAGCGCCTGGGGGTGTCGGTGGGGCAGGGACGGCGTTGGCGCCCGCAGCTTTGTCCGCGGTGGCGGTTGGGGAGAGTGAGCTGTCCGTGCTGCCCCTGGTGAGTGCTGGCTTCCTGGCCTCGGTGTGCAGCAGGGACCACCTGATGCATTTTGCCCACCCAACTCTCACCGCACCTAATGAGCCTTGCCATCTTTGATCCTGCATTGAACATAAACAAACCTCCCTCCCATCCTCCTATTCTTCCCCGTGCCCCTCCCCGCAGCTCCGCTCTCACGCGGCCGGCAACACCAGCTGGCTGCAGCAGCTCAACGCCTCCGCCGCCGCGGGGGCCGAGCTGCCGGCCGAGCTGCTCACGCCGCGGCTAGGCAGCGCTGACGGCCCCGCGGCGGCGCCGCTGCTATTGCTCTACCGCCGCGACTGGTGGCAGCGGCTGGTGGCGACCGGGGGCGTGGGCAGTAACAGCACTGGCAGCGGTGGTCCTAACGCCACGGCTGCCGAGCAGCTGCTTCCCCCCACCTGGGACCTGCTGGTGCAGCTGCTGAGCGCGCTGCGGAACTCGGACCTAGACGGGGACAGGCAAGCCGACCACGTGCTTTGCGCCGACCTGCAGCCGGGCTGCAAGGGCTGGGCGCTGCTGGCGGCCGTGTATGCGTCCCTGGCGCAGACGCACGGCACGCAGCAGGGCATCTGGTTCAACGCCACCGACCTGAGCCCCGCGGTGGGCGGCCCCGCCATGCAGGCCGCGCTGCAGACGTACGCGGCCCTGGCAGCCAGCAACGCAGCGCCGTTTACGCCGGGCGGTGCGGCGGTGTCACTCAGCAATGTGAGTGTGTCGACTGAGGAGCTGTTGCGGGGTGGTGGCGGCGAGCTGCCCACGGACGGGAGCGCACCGGCGTGCGGGGCTGTGAATCCGCTCTTTGCCGCGGGCCGCTGCCTGTTCACCATTGACTGGGCCACGGCGGTGCTGCGGCTGACGCGGGACCGAGCACCAAGTGCGTGGCGGATGTGGGGCCCTGGGGTCTGATCAGCGATTGTAGGGATCAGGATGCGCGCTGTGAATGCTCGCTGTACAGCACGTAACCTATATCGCAATTCTGTGTGTCGCCGCCCCGCTGATGAGCCCTCCTGGACCTCGGCGGCTCCTGCTGCAGACACTTGCGGTCAGCTGGGTGTCACCCTGCTGCCGGGCAGTGGGGCCGTGGCGCCGGTGTCGCCAACCCCCGTGCTTGGTGCGGCGGCGGCGGCAGGTGCTGGCCCCAGCACCAACAGCAGCATTGACGGAAGCGGCCCTGGAGGGACGGGAGGCAGCACAGGATCACAGCAGCCCCAGACCTGCACAGCTGCCGCCTGCCCGCACGCGGAGGAGGTGTCCGTGCCGTCACGCCTCCAGGACCTGCTGTTGCGAGGCAGCCCGGCAGGAGCCGCAGCGCCACCGCCGCCGCTGCTAGTGAACCGCGCGCCGCTGCTGGGCGAGGGCAGTGGGGTGTGGTTGCTGGCGCCCAACCAAACACTGCTGCAGTTGGTGCGCGTTAGTGAATTCGTAAGGTGAGGCATCAGGCACTGACAGCCGAGCCCTGCACGGCGCGCCGGTTTACGAAAAGCACGTGTGCTTGGTCCTAGCCACCCGCCCCATCT